>NC_090260.1:48121258-48156846 GCF_037325665.1 Littorina saxatilis
TTTTAGTCACCCAAGTAAATAGATCTAAAACACACTTGGGCGAGTTTTTTAAAAGCGTATTTGAAGCCTGCGAATGTTGTGCTTACAAATCATTTCGGGGGCACCTTTCAGTCTATACGTACAAACAAACAAAGTACATGGAACGAAAGCTGAGAGGCTGGCCTGTTGTTGTTTTGACTTCTACAAATCTCGCAGGTCTTTTAATGCACAATAGACTCAAATTTGACTCTCTCTCTCTCTCTCTCTCTCTCTCTCTCTCTCTCTCTCTCTCTCTCTCTCTCTCTCTCTCTCTCTCTCTCTCTCTCTCTCTCTCTCTCTCTTTCTCTCCTCTCTCTTTTCAAGCAAGTGTAGATGACACAGTATCGAAGGAATGCAGTACACTTACCCCAGCCCATATGAATGATAAAGTTTCGAATCAATACATATAGGCACAGTTGAAATAAAGCGCTTTTTGTCACGGTACCCCTCAACATGGACGCTAAATCCTCTCATTTTCTGCTGCTCATGCGTTTCACACCTGCATCTGTAGAAATAACATAACACAAGAGATACGCCAGGTAACAAAACAACCTGTTGTGGATGAATAAATGATTTTTTCTTCTTCTCGTATGTAAAAGTTGCCAAGCTGCGCCTATTCTGAATTTGTGACGACTTTTTAATTGACACCTGACGTTGTTGTCTGGTCGATTTGGGGGGTACCCTTATTTCGGCGGCGGTCACGTGATACTTAAAACAGAAATCTTTGATCCGAAAAGTGTGCAAGGTAGCCAAATGAAGGGCCTTTAATGGCATATAAAGTGAAATGACACGGGAATGAATGTTTTAGTTGGGGTACGAAAATTGGTGCAATATTTTTTTAACAGAAACTGCAACAAAGGCATGGCAACAGGTAAGATAACTGGGGAGGAAGAGAATGAGTGCCAGAGCACATAGACTTTTTAAGAGTATGCTTGCGAATGAAATCTTTGGAGATTTCTAATGACACACACACACAGTACTCATATACACAGTAAACACAAACACACACACACATCATTCACACACACTCCAAGCCCAATATGCAAGTGACAGGCATTTTGTTATGTCCTGTTTTATGCAAACATACATCAATAGTCTCCTTGCTTGCAGGTCGAACAACAATTAAGGATTCACTGATTAGGAATATGCAGCATTTTGACAAACTTAACTTTTATCTGTAACTCATTGTCTCCCAGGTACGGATATATCCGTACCCACTCATATGGCTCTATCTGACCAGGTACGGATATATCTGCTCAGACTGTTAGCTTTAGTCGCTTCCTGTAACGTCCATCTGACGCCTGCATTCCAGCGTGTTGATACACAGTTACTACACAGTTACTACAATTCTGAGTGACCTGCTGCAGCACAGATGGTCTCGGCAAAAAAAACCTTGGTCAACATAGGTGGGGTAGAAAGTGTTAAATATTTTCATCTTAACTGTGACCAAAGAAGTTTTTTTAAGTCCACAAATTGCTTCCGGTAAAAAAGAATAATAGGGAATAAGTGAAAATGAAACACTTCTACTAATGTATAGTTCTCCCTAGCACAATTGTAATGGACTTAGCTGGAAATTACTTTGCAATAAAATCTTCTTCTTCTTCTTCTTCTTCTTCTGCGTTCGTGGGCTGAAACTCCCACGTACACTCGTGTTTTTTGCACGAGTGGAATTTTACGTGTATGACCGTTTTTTACCCCGCCATTTAGGCAGCCATACGCAGTTTTCGGAGGAAGCATGCTGGGTATTTTCGTGTTTCTATAACCCACCGAACTCTGACATGGATTACAGGATCTTTTTCGTGCGCACTTGGTCTTGTGCTTGCGTGTACACACGGGGGTGTTTGGACACCGAGGAGAGTCTGCACACAAAGTTGACTCTGAGAAATAAATCTCTCGCCGAACGTGGGGACGAACTCACGCTGACAGCGGCCAACCGGATACAAATCCAGCGCGCTACCGACTGAGCTACATCCCCGCCCGGCAATAACATCGATAGCAATTATTTTCATAATGTTTACAGGACGCTTTCTCCTACATGTATAACAGTAAATGTGTGGTCAATTAATGGACAAAGAGTGCAGTCCAAGGCCATCTGCCAACATGTTGATGTACTGGGAATAAGATAAAGAAATTCAAACATGTGGGTAACAGGTTGTGTCAAAAACTACAGACCATATTGATAGGATCCGCTTGTTCACCAATATACCTGACATTTCAGTATCCTGATCAATTTCCTCCCCATATTTAAAGTCTTAGGTATGACCCGGCCGGGGTTCGAACCCACGACCTCCCGATCACGGGGCGGACGCCTTACCACTAGGCCAACCGTGCCGGTGCTGTTTCACTGTAGCAACGTCAACATGAAGCGTTTTTGTACAACAACATTGTCTCTACCCTCTGACATATATGGATTCCTTTGTCACGAACTGATACATTTTCGTGGTCTGTGCTCAAAAACATTTAAAAGGCCACGCGATTTGTATAAACCTCCCAACGGTGTCACTAAAACTCGAAAAGACACGAAAAGACGCGAAAAGACAGCAAATAGACACGAAAAGACACGAAAAGACAGCAAATAGACACGAAAAGACACGAAAAGACAGCAAATAGACACGAAAAGACAGCAAATAGACACGAAAAGACAGCAAATAGACACGAAAAGACACGAAAAGACAGCAAATAGACACGAAAAGACACGAAAAGACAGCAAATAGACACGAAAAGACACGAAAAGACAGCAAATAGACACGAAAAGACAGCAAATAGACACGAAAAGACAGCAAATAGACACGAAAAGACACGAAAAGACAGCAAATAGACACGAAAAGACACGAAAAGACAGCAAATAGACACGAAAAGACAGCAAATAGACACGAAAAGACAGCAAATAGACACGAAAAGACACGAAAAGACAGCAAATAGACACGAAAAGACAGCAAATAGACACGAAAAGACAGCAAATAGACACGAAAAGACAGCAAATAGACACGAAAAGACAGCAAATAGACACGAAAAGACAGCAAATGGATACGAAAAGACAGCAAATAGACACGAAAAGACACGAAAAGACAGCAAATAGACACGAAAAGACACGAAAAGACAGCAAATAGACACGAAAAGACACGAAAAGACAGCAAATAGACACGAAAAGACACGAAAAGACAGCAAATAGACACGAAAAGACACGAAAAGACAGCAAATAGACACGAAAAGACACGAAAAGACAGCAAATAGACACGAAAAGACAGCAAATAGACACGAAAAGACACGAAAAGACAGCAAATAGACACGAAAAGACAGCAAATAGACACGAAAAGACAGCAAATAGACACGAAAAGACAGCAAATAGACACGAAAAGACACGAAAAGACAGCAAATAGACACGAAAAGACAGCAAATAGACACGAAAAGACAGCAAATAGACACGAAAAGACAGCAAATAGACACGAAAAGACAGCAAATAGACACGAAAAGACACGAAAAGACAGCAAATAGACACGAAAAGACAGCAAATAGACACAAAAAGACGCACATAGATCAAAGGGCAGACACCATGCAGGGACGTAACAAGTCGTGTTTGACGTCGCTTTTGATGTCACCCGGATGTCCACAACCAGAGTTGTGTCCCTTGAGTCCATTTTAGCTGAGCTGGATCACGATTTTTGAGGTTTATTGGCAAAGTAAAGGACTTTTTGTAATACATCAAGAGAAAAAGCTGATTAGACTTTTGATGCAATAACTTTTGACAAAAGTGTTTGGGTTATTCGACCGCCAGTAATAGCTCTTATTCCCCCCTCTGCTTCTTTACCTCTGTAAACTTGTAGGGGTAGTTATTTTTCGATAATGACCCAGCAACCAAACAAATAACGACCCAGCAACAGCCTGAATCCTCGATAGTGCAATGGGTTGAGAGGTTGTTCTGTTTCGGTACTACTTTTTGCGACTGAAAAGTTCCGAACGCTCTAATGTACGAAGTATACATCTCTGGAGCAAACAATACAAACATACCGCATTTAAATTAACAACTACAGGCCTGAACACATGAATCTCCACATAAAATCCATGACGGTTCGGTTGTTTTCTGAATCTAGATCTGCCGTGCTCAAACCGTTCATCACAAGCAATTTCCCAAGGCAAGTAACTCATACTTTGTCTAGCGACAAGAGTAGTTCCCCTTCTTTTCACTCAGTTCCTTCGACAACAGACTGCAATCCGACGGTCAGTTTTCAACAATATTTCATTTAATAAACAGATCACACGCAACCAAATGCACACATCTCATCAATTTAAACAACATAAAGGGGTTTCATACACTATTTTCCCCAGAAAACTGAACTTCATACAGTTTTTAACGTTGGAACACGGGTGCAAAAGTTCGTCTGCTAGTCCCATTTGACGAAAAAACATTATCCTAAGCCATACCAAAACATATACAGAACACACAATATCTGCCTTTGCCGCCACAGCAGAATAACAGCATATCTGTGTACTTGATTTTAGCCCAAAATAGGAAAACTGACAAGAAGTGTTAACAGAATGGAATGATTTGCACGGAACTATACAACCGCGCATGAATCGATCGCCTGCGCAGGTTGACTGGTTGAGAGAATAGGATTCGATCAAACTTTCGCAAAAAAACTCCTCTTTTCTTTGAAT
Source organism: Littorina saxatilis (assembly GCF_037325665.1). Taxonomy (NCBI): domain Eukaryota; kingdom Metazoa; phylum Mollusca; class Gastropoda; order Littorinimorpha; family Littorinidae; genus Littorina; species Littorina saxatilis. Next base: position 48,125,933 of record NC_090260.1, read on the forward strand.
AACTGAAGAAAGGAGGAATAAAGCTAAAGCTCGCATTTTTCATGATCCGCTAACTTCGACCATTATTTTTAATAATCACTGAGACTCGGCATGTAACCTCTACGTATTTTGCCATTTATTTATTCTTCATTATTTGTGATATTGCTTTTATTTGAAGGAGAAACAAAAATTAAAAATAGTTTCAGTCGGTTTTTTATGTCTTTTCACATATTCGTGTCTTTTCGCGTCTTTTCGCGTCTTTTCGCGTCTTTTCGCGTCTTTTCGCGTCTTTTCGTGTCTTTTCGAGTTTTAGTGACACCCCCTCCCAACAGTGTGCATACCAAGCTCTAGCCACACAAGTGCAACGCATGTGGAAAAGTATACGCCAGTAGCAGGTCATTGGAATCGTCGCAGCATGTATGTCACATAGAAACCATGGTAACGCACAAGTGTCCCTGGCCTTCTTGTGGAAAGACATTTGCAAAAAGAAAGTACATGCTGGATCATGAAAAAAAGTCACACGGGGGAAACTAGCTACAGCTGTGAGAGGTGTTTGGTGGGTTTTAAGTTTCGCGAGCAAATTCGTCGCCATCTGAGAAAATGTTTTGAGTAGATGTTACGTTTACTTGTTGTGGGCCACTGCACTTCCATTTACGAACTTTTTGTTTTTTAACAGGAGCCTTACAATCGAGCGTTTTATTTTTTTCATTCTGTAGAAAAGACTGTTTCTACACTTCAAATGTGCAACTAAGCTGCTGATTTTCGTTTTCAATTGGAGCCTGACGAGCGTTTTGTGTGTATTATTTTGTTTTGTTTTGTAGAAATGTCTGTTTCTATTCTTCCAATGTGCAACTAAGCTACTGATTGAGCAATGATTTTATTGGCAATGTAGAACAATTAATTTGCTTTGATTAAAATCTCCTTTAATTTCTACCCCCTTCACACACACACACACACACACACACACACACACACACACACACACACACACACACACACACACACACACACACACATACACCTACATACACACACACACCTACTTCTTCACTTGAAATTGCTGGAATATTTATTTTCTTTGCATCTTCAAACACGATTTAACTTTTAAGTGTGTGGTTTCTTTCGCAATAAAAATTTTAACATGCTTTTGAAGAATTGATGGGACCACTTTGAAATGTGTCCGTACGTATGATCTTTTTCCAGTCTGTGAATTTAGTGTGAGAACCCGTATTGTAAGTTCGTTGTCACTATGGGCATTAACAGCGTGGTTAATAACATCTTCAAAGAGCTCATGATCAGAGTGACCATAGTAGCATATGAAATCTATGTGTTTAACTGTAATAAAGAAAGAACAAACCTGCGTTACTTGACTTTAATGCAAAAACCTCCAACTACTGTCACGTAAAACTAGCTAAAAAATACATGAAAATGGAGGTTAGAGAAAAGTTTCAATGCCTGGGGCACGTAACAAGGGAAGACTGGAGCCCGTAACTGTCAGAAAATGGAAAAATCTGAGGTGCACATGAGTACACTTTTATTGTGTTCTCTTACTTCTTCACGACACATCTAGTCATTATGCCCTTTTCCCCTAAAGTTAAAGAGAGTCTAAAAAATCAGTTTTTGTGGATAGCATACCAATGGACTGCGTATCTTTAGTGTTTATACCATTTTTTCTCTCCAACGTAGTCACATTTTCGTTGAAATCAAGTTTTCTTGAGTGGTTGTGCTTAAACAAAATGCCTAACATTTAAACAAAAACACTGCTTAGTGCAGAAAACATTCACAATCATAACTGAACTAATCTGTTTTTAGTACGCTTCTGATTCTTTTCTGTAATACAATTTTAGCCAGCATACATTCACACCGCTTTCGCCTCCTGGGTACAAAGTAGGGCGTAACAACCGTCTCACCTGGGTACGTATATTGGGCGTAACGTGTCTCAACCGTGTATGTTACCTGATTGTTATTTTAACTGTTCATATTTTCCTACTTTAAGGTCTGCAGAGGACGCTCAAGTCGATCTTTCACTGGATTTCTGTAGCATACATTTCCCTAGGTTGCCCTGGGGAAAATCAAAGATGGCGGCCAGGAGCCGATTGCCGCTTCACGACTTTAGAGTTCTATTTTTTCCCTAATATCAATAGAATACTTATATTTATAGGGCAGACCTTAATGTGTGAACTGTCTCACTTTGAACAGTTATACATTTTATGAGTAGAGCTTCGGGTTGCAAATTAATCGCACATGTGTTGTCACGCAGCGCTTCCTCTTCGAACAGAATTTCTCTGCGTAACGTCTAAACCGCGAAATGTACAACACGCACTGTTGAGTTTCGTTGTGCGCGCGCATCCGAGCGGTCAAGAGAAAATGAAGTGGCGAAAGGAAGGTGGTGGGCTTTTTCGTCTCTATAAAACTACCTAGTGACAGTGACAGTGTCGACAGCAGTTTGTGAAAGCCACGTCTCATCTGATGACTGTTGTTAACATCAGAAGAAAGACAGGTGAGCTGGTGATTAAGCTTCTGTGATTTATTTACTCCGTGAAGATCGATGACATACACTGAGCACAAAAAGTTAAGGATATTTTTTTCCGTGGTATAGCCCAGATGTTAAACAGCAGTTTTTTGGTCAGAAATATACGTGTATTTGAAGATCAGTCTTTCTTCTGCTCTGTGATTTATTTACACCATGAAGATCGATGACATAACTAGGATTCGGATATCAAGAGTGAAAGCATATCCGACAAAGTGATATGATTCGAGAATGTAGAAACAGAGGCATCCTGAACTCAGGTCAAAAATGAGTTACTTCCCTTCGGGTTTCATTCTATCCCTGACAGGATGCCTTGGTTTTCTTTCTGTGGGTAAGAAATCGATTTTTTTAAACATATTTAGATCTTTTCGTAATGTGTTATGGATATAAGGAGATTCGCGATCGTCTATAATGATTTTTCATGGTGTTGTGTAATTCAGTGTAACTTACAAAGGAATTGATATGTAAGACAGTTTCAAGCGAGCTATCTTTCGCGGATGTATTTGTTGTGCAAACAACTCTAAAGTGTCACGTGATAATCAACTTTGGCTTCGGCGCGCGCCGGAGCAGACGATTTCTCCTGTAACCAGTTGAGAGTGATGCAACCATATATCACGGTCTCCTTCCGACAGCAGTCTCAAAATTTCGACTTGTTTTGACCTTAGAACGATGACTTTATCATAACTGTGAAGAACAGAACGGAGATGACTGTCGAAGTCGGCCAATCTGCAATCATTTTCGTCTCGCGAACACTGATCTCAAATTTAGATCAGTGCTCGCGAAAAACATATGGGAGATAACTCTGTATTCTTGTTTTGATAGATTCGCGCAATAATTCAGCATACTGTCAGAGAGAAACTGGCAATAGCCGTGGACCTATGATTATCAGAATGAAAGTGGCGATTGCCGTGGACCGATGGTTATCAGAATGAAACAGAGGAGCCACTTTCTGCAAAACATTCACACGAACACAATCATAGAAATCCGCATGCAACCACCAGTGACGTCACACAGGGTTTACACGTGCTTACACCTGGTGACGCAGTAACTCACGAGGCCTTGCAAAGGGCACGTTTACACTGTGTTGAAGTAGATTCAATGAGCACCTAATTAATTTGCCTTTAAAACAAAATAAGGTAACAACAATCGTAATGGTCCCGGTGCAGGGCACCATTGTACGGGAAAAAAAATGAACACTGATAGAAAAACGCCTGACATAAATGGCCAAAACGAAGTACCAAGGTACCCCAAATGATCTATAGCTGTGTTTACTGCTCGCCGTGAGAGGGCTGGCCAGTTTGTTTGTTTGTTTGTTTGCTTAACGCCCAGCCGACCACGAAGAGCCATATCAGGGCGGTGCTGCTTTGACATATAACATGCGCCACACACAAGACAGAAGTCGCAGCACAGGCTTCATGTCTCACCCAGTCACATTATTCTGACACCGGACCAACCAGTCCTAGCACTAACCCCATAATGCCAGACGCCAGGCGGAGCAGCCACTAGATTGCCAATTTTAAAGTCTTAGGTATGACCCGGCCGGGGTTCGAACCCACGACCTCCCGCTCACTAGGGCGGACGCCTTACCACTAGGCCACCTTGTTGCGGTGTGTGTGTGTGTGTGTGTGTGTGTGTGTGTGTGTGTGTGTGTGTGTGTGTGTGTGTGTGTGTGCGTAGAGCGAGAATGCATAGAAATTACGTCATGAGCAAGGGAGATCATCATTTACTCTGTGTGTGTCTCCGCCGCCTACATTCCAACGTGGAATTTTGAAGGCAGGGAGCTCATGATCATCCGTTTGCAGCAAAGTATAGCCGTGTGTATTTGGGTTTTGTCCAGCAACTATGGCAGAGCAGAAAGCAAAGCAGTTTCTTGAGCAAAGTCCAGCCGAAGACGCGGCAGCATATGCCAGAAACTACAAGGCGCACCATGAGGGCATCACACCCCGGGAATCAATCATCGCCTATGACCAGTGGGCCACTTATGACCAGGTATGGTTACCGGTGATTTTAAAGCTGCACAAGTATATATATATATATGTATCAGTTTTGACAAACTAAGGGCACGCCGTCCAACTTCATCCAAGACTCGCGTAGAAAGGGCCCACGAACACAGAAAGTAGCAGGCCACTAAACAGGCGCCTAAACAGGCCCCTAAACAGGCCTCTAAACAGGCCACTAAACAGGCCACTAAACAGGCTTCTAAACAGGCCCTTAAACAGGCCTCTAAACAGGCCACTAAACAGGCCTCTAAACAGGTCACTAAACAGGCCTCTAAACAGGTCACTAAACGGGCCTCTAAACAGGCCACTAAACAGGCCTCTAAACATGCCACTAAACAGGCCTCTAAACAGGTCTCTAAACAGGCCTTTAAACAGGCCACTAAACAGGCCTCTAAACAGGTCTCTAAACAGGCCACTAAACATGACTCTAAACAGGCCACTAAACAGGCCACTAAATAGGCCTTTAAACCTAATATGGACATTAGGTGCATGACGTGTTGGGGTTGCACGATATAATTGAAACCCACTCCGATATCAGTAAGGTATAACGATACAGTTGTTCGATATATCTAGAGCACAGATACAATGAGTAATGCCGACAGAGGACAGTTACTGAACGTTTCAGCTCCAGGTGCTCGGAGCCCCTGGTATAGTGCTTTCAGTCATGCCTCTCTAAACTCTGCAAAGAAATTATTACATCCATTTTCGTACCCCAACTAAAACATTCATTCCCGTGTCATTTCGTTCACACTGTCTATGCCATATAAGGCCCTCCACTTGGCTATCTGGTTCACTTTTCGGATCAAAGATTTCTGTTAAAGGTGTCACCTTCCCGCCGCCGAAGTAAGGGTAATACCGTATCCCCAAAATCGACCTGAAAAAACGTCAGGTACCAATGAAAAAATGGACACAAATGCAGAATAGGCTTTTACCCACAAGGAGAACGCTAAATCAACTATTTATCCAGAACAGGTTGTTTTGTTAAGCTATCTTGCGTATCATGACAAAAAGCGCTGTAATTCCGCACTGACTGAGTGGATTGATTTGAAACTTCCAGGATCTTATGTCTACATACGAGACGAAATTTCGGTAACATTTCGCATCGTTACATATATTTGTTAATCTTCCGGAAAATGTTCAAAAACTTGTTATAGGTTTGTCAAAAAGTGCAGGACTATTACATGCATACAGATAAATGGTTGTTACAAATACTGCTAAAGTTTCATTTAAAAACAATCACTAGTTTACGTTTGCCAGTCCTGTAAACACGACCCATTTTGGGTGATGATTGCAGTGTTTCAGCGCTGTCCTGTCATCCGTCATTTTGTGAGCGATTAAGGCTGTCAACAGAACCTTCCATTTGTTTACATTGACTTATAGAGAATACTACATGGCTTGCTGTGTCGTACCAGATTTACACGAGTTGTTTTTTTAAATACTGAACTGCGAGCGAAAGCGAGCTGTTCACTATTTGAAAAAGCAACGAGTGTAAATCTGGTAAGACACAGCAAGCCATGTAAACTCAGAGGCAAAAGAAACGCAAATGCTGCAGTGAAGATGGCTTGCCCATGAATTTTAATGTCGAATTAATTATTTCGGGTTAACAATAACAAGGAAACGAATTGACCGATACAAAAACCATACGGAAAAGTGTATTGGGATGAGAGCATGACGTGCCATGTTCCACTGAACACTGTTTGAAGACTGTTGAAAGTCAAAAGCGTGTTGCTCCTCCCTGGGCGTTGATGACTGTGGCGCACCTCCGGTACATGGAGAGGACGAGGTGATTAATTTGCTGCTGAGGGACCTGAGCCCACACCTGGGTCACGGCAGCACGCAGTTCTGCTGCTGTGCGGGGTCTCCGGGCAAGGGCATTAATCCTTCTTTGCATGATGTCCCAAAAGTGTTCGATTGGGTTGAGATCCGGTGGTCCAATTAAGGAACAATTCATATAACCAGTCTTTCCCTCTAGCAGTTGAGAGAGAGAGAGAGAGAGAGAGAGAGAGAGAGAGAGAGAGAGAGAGAGAGAGAGAGAGAGAGAGAGAGAGGGAGAGAGAGAGAGAGAGAGAGAGAGAGAGAGGGAGAGAGAGAGAGAGAGAGAGAGAGAGCGAGAGAGAGAGAGAGCGAGAGAGAGAGAGTTAGTGAGAGAGAGAGAGAGTGAGAGAGAGAGAGAGAGAGAGAGAGAGAGAGAGAGAGAGAGAGAAAGGCGAGTGTATGGGTGCATGGGTGGCTCGGAAGGAAAGAGACATATAAATACATGTAGAGGGAGGCAGATGTGATTGTAATGCAGTGTGTGAAAGTGAATCAATAAAGATTTGTCATTAATTTTTTTATTTTATTTTTTTATTTCAGGATCTAAACAATGATCGGTACAGGGGACCAGTGCTGGCAGCTGAAGCCGTGGCCCCGTTTTTCCCAGTAGAGCGAGAGAGCAAGCTGATCATGGACGTGGCCTGTGGCACTGGGAGGGTCGCCGAGGAGGTACGTGTGCCAACTTCTTCTTCTTCTTCTTCTTCTTCTTCTTCTTCTTTGTTCATGGGCCGACACTCCCACGTACACTCATGTTTTTTGCACGAGTGGATATTTTACGTGTATGCCCGTTTTTACCCCGCCATTCAGGCAGCATACGCCGATTCCGGGGGAAGTAAGCCGGGGTAGTTTCGTGTTTCTATATCCCACCGAACTCTGACGTGGATTACAGGATCTTTTCCGTGCGCTTTTGGTCTTGTGCTTGCGAGTACGTCCCATCATTTGAAAGCGTCTGCCTGAGCACGGATGTGCCGGAGACTGCATATTACCAGTACCGGGAGGAGCATGGGACTTTACAGCATGCACACCTGTTGTTGTGTTGTGCCGGAGACTGCATATTACCAGTACCGGGAGGAGCATGGGACTTTACACCATGCACAACTGTTGTTGTGTTGTGCCGGAGACTGCATATTACCTGTACCGGGAGGGGCATGGGACTTTACACCATGCACAACTGTTGTTGTGTTGTGCCGGAGACTGCATATTACCAGTACCGGGAGGGGCATGGGACTTTACAGCATGCACAACTGTTGTTGTAGTGTGCCGGAGACTGCATATTACCAGTACCGGGAGGGGCATGGGACTTTACAGCATGCACAACTGTTGTTGTAGTGTGCCGGAGACTGCATATTACCAGTACCGGGAGGAGCATGGGACTTTACAGCATGCACACCTGTTGTTGTAGTGTGCCGGAGACTGCATATTACCAGTACCGGGAGGAGCATGGGACTTTACAGCATGCACACCTGTTGTTGTAGTGTGCCGGAGACTGCATATTACCAGTACCGGGAGGAGCATGGGACTTTACAGCATGCACAACTGTTGTTGTAGTGTGCCGGAGACTGCATATTACCAGTACCGGGAGGGGCATGGGACTTTACAGCATGCACAACTGTTGTTGTGTTGTGCCTTTCTTGCACTTGAACCTCTCAAAGCTGAAGGCTGTGTGGATTTAGCTGATCCTCATTTTGATCAAACAACAAAGAGAGGACAACAGTTTCCTTCTGAGGGCTTCATCTTATCGTGTGTTCGTGAGCGCCAGATGTTGGAGATGTTGGAGGTGTTGGAGATGTTGGAGATGTTGGAGATGTTGGAGGTGTTTTCAGAAGGTGATCAAATGAAGCCACAACTTTGTGCCACTGTGCTCCATAGCATGCATACCCCGTTGTGCCTTCTTGTGCAGGGTGACCCAACAACAATACCACCCATTAAAATGCTGTAATAACTCTCACATCTGTTCAGGGTGACCCAACAACAATACCACCCATTAAAATGCTGTAATAACTCTCACATCTGTTCAGGGTGACCCAACAACAATACCACCCATTAAAATGCTGTAATAACTCTCACATCTGTTCAGGGTGACCCAACAACAATACCACCCATTAAAAGGCTGTAATAACTCTCACATCTGTTCAGGGTGACCCAACAACAATACCACCCATTAAAAGGCTGTAATAACTCTCACATCTGTTCAGGGTGACCCAACAACAATACCACCCATTAAAAGGCTGTAATAACTCTCACATCTGTTCAGGGTGACCCAACAACAATACCACCCATTAAAAGACTGTAATAACTCTCACATCTGTTCAGGGTGACCCAACAAAACTACCACCCATTAAAAGGCTGTAATAACTCTCACATCTGTTCAGGGTGACCCAACAAAACTACCACCCATTAAAAGACTGTAATAACTCTCACATCTGTTCAGGGTGACCCAACAAAACTACCACCCATTAAAAGGCTGTAATAACTCTCACATCTGTTCAGGGTGACCCAACAACAATACCACCCATTAAAAGGCTGTAATAACTCTCACATCTGTTCAGGGTGACCCAACAACAATACCACCCATTAAAAGGCTGTAATAACTCTCACATCTGTTCAGGGTGACCCAACAACAATACCACCCATTAAAATGCTGTAATAACTCTCACATCTGTTCAGGGTGACCCAACAAAAATACCACCCATTAAAATGCTGTAATAACTCTCACATCTGTTCAGCGAATGACTTTATACTTGGTGTACATTAGCATGAGATGTGGGATAATAAGTGTACACCGTGTTAAGTGTGAAGGTTAACAATGGTTTGATGTTTACGCTTTTGAAAACTTGTTGTTCAAAATCGGATATTGCTACAAAAGTAGGAGGCTTGACACCGAGCAGCAGCCACATTCATTCGACATAAACCGTCCCAACGTCCTGTTATTGTGGTTTGACACCGAGCAGCAGCCACATTCATTCGACATAAACCGTCCCAACGTCCTGTTATTGTGGTTGAGGGAAATAACGAGATGTCCAGTCAAGGATGCGCACACACTGACTGCGGTTTGGCAGGTACGAGGCGAACCACCTGATTGCAATGCCTGTGATGCCAAGCGTGACTTCAAGTCTCAGGCGAACCACCTGATTGCAATGCCTGTGATGCCAAGCGTGACTTCAAGTCTCAGGCGAACCACCTGATTGCAATGCCTGTGATGCCAAGCGTGACTTCAAGTCTCAGGCGAACCACCTGATTGCAATGCCTGTTATACCAAGCGTGACTTCAAGTCTCAGGCGAACCACCTGATTGCAATGCCTGTTATACCAAGCGTGACTTCAAGTCTCAGGCGAACCACCTGATTGCAATGCCTGTGATGCCAAGCGTGACTTCAAGTCTCCAAAGAAGGATACTGTGGTCTATAGTGTCAAAAGCGGCCGACAGGTCAAGCAACGCCAGCAAAGAGATTAGCCTATCGTCAATGTTTAACAGTAGGCCGTTCATGACCCAACGGACCGCAGTTTCAGTACTACGATTTTTCCGGTAAGCGGACTGGTATGTCTCAAGTATATTGTTCGCACAAAAATGTTCCTGTAGCTGAAGCATTACAGCTTTTTCAAGAATTATAGAAATGAAAGAGAGAGTTGAGACAGGTCTGTAATTCGTTAGACTAGCTTGGTCAAGGTTTGGCTCTTTGAGAAGTGGTCTGACCTTGGCCTGCTAGAGGTCATCATCGACCACACACCGCTGATGGCTTTGTGAATTATGTTCTTGTACTTTTGACTGTTTAGCTGCGGAAGCTGGGATTTCACAAGATGCATGGTCTTGATTCACTTGTACTTTTGACTGTTTAGCTGCGGAAGCTGGGATTTCACAAGATGCATGGTCTTGATTCACTTGTACTGTTGACTGTTTAGCTGCGGAAGCTGGGATTTCACAAGATGCATGGTCTTGATTCACTTGTACTGTTGACTGTTTAGCTGCGGAAGCTGGGATTTCACAAGATGCATGGTCTTGATCCAAGCTCGGGGATGCTGCAGAAAGCACGACTAAAGAATCTCTACGAGAAAGACTTTTGTTATTACGTGGATAGCAAACGTCTTCCCATAGATGATGGTAAGTTATGTAGTCGTGAATTCCTTGTACGTGTGTATATGTTCATTATGAATATTATTATAATTTGATGATGATGATTATTATTATCATTATTTAAGTTATTGAAACATCACAGAGCGCATCACATCACAATGAAGCATTCAAAACAGTTTTGTATCGCACCTCCGCAACGCCTGGGTCGGAATGAAATTGCTTCCGTGTTGGAGACTATACGAGGTATGATCCAAACAAAATGATCAAATGTGATTTTCGCAAAGACTGTTTGGCGTATCTGGCCTAAACTACAGCAGTCATTAGAATTACTCTCCTCCTACATCGATGCAAAGTCAGAAGTGTCTAAGCTAATCAGAAAAGGCCTTAAGGTGGCCTTATTTGGGGTTGCTTTTGAGCTCTGATTTGACGGCTTTCTCGAGTTCCTGTGTGCAGTAGCACCTTTTGGCAAAAAGTCTGTTTTTCAAAGATGGTATAACCAGAACTCACAAGGGGTGAAATCAGGTATGAAAAATGTGTGAGGCAAAAATGGGATTATTTGGTCTTTTACGAATGGAGTTAGAGCCCTTTATTGTGGAGACTGACAAGGAGAAGGGCAGTCTGGGTTTCGCAGTTTGGTCGGTGATTGCTAAACTCGTAAGCAAGTTTGGGTAAAAAGGTTTCTGCGTAGTACGTGACAATGACAGTGCTGTTAGTAGACAGAATATCGACAGCAACCTTCGTGGTCGAAGAATACAGCGAATAGCCCTGTTTCTGCTTTGAAAACCTCTGGTCATTTTGGTCTAGACACGCTTTGTTTCTGTGTTCTCTGGCAATAAAGTAGAAGGAAACTAAATTCTCATAATCAGTGACTACAGTAACAACAAATTTGGGTCTACAGCCGCACTCGCCTAAACGAAACACGCTTAAGCAAAAAACTCGGATATCTGAAACCAAAACTAATTCCCCGCCAGACCCCCCCTCTTTGTAAGACTATTTCGAATTCGGTTAAGCCAAACTCTGTCAAAAAAGAGCTAACTCAAACACGGTCATCTCAAACGTGATTTTGACAGATAAGCCAAACTCTAAACACTGTCGGAGAGACATTTTTGTTCGTTTTTCCTTGAAAAACACGTCAGGACGATAAACATATTTCGTCACGGCTATAATTATCCTACGAAAACGAACACGTCACCTGTTTTTGAGTATGCGGGGAAACTGATGACGCGTGCCACATTGACCAAGAAATACACGTGTCACGTGATGCGACGTTAAAATCCTTGCGGCTGCCAGCATGTTCGAAACAATTGTTGCAGTGTTCAAAAACGAGTGGCTCTCATACAAACCTATTTTTCCAATCGAAGGAAGAGATCTTTGTGAAGAGCAAATCTACCTGAGGAATGTATGTGCTCATTTTGAGCGAGTGGTGAAGATCAAACTACAATAAACATGCAGCGAAACAAAACATTTGCCTACAATCTATGTTTACGGAGATTTGATCTTGATTTATGACCACAGAGACAAATTAATTAATTGTCTAATTTTGTTTCTTTTCTTTCTTTAATGGAGAGGGTTTCATTAAACAGTACTTGGAATCCTTTTAACAAAAGCGTATTTGCTTGTGGAATCTTTGGTTTTGTTTCTGAGATGTGTCACTGTTTTCACCATTTATTTTTACAGCTGGCTTTGAGGTATTAATAAAGCTCCACTGAAGAAAGCACTTGTTGCTTGTCACTGTTTTGATCTTATTCATTTAAGCACACACACACACACATACACACACACGCGCGCGCGCCGCGCGCACACACACACACCACGCACAGAGACAGAGACAGAGACAGAGAGAGAAACATTCCAAGTGATTTTACAACTTATCCTGAAAAAACTCGCTTAAGCAGGGTAATTTCTTGGGAAAGGTTTGGCTTATCCGAACTCGGATATGCACAAACTCGGATAAGCGAAACGATTTTTCATTCCCCGGGCGAGTTCGGCTTAAGCGTGTTTGACTGTACTGGGTTAACAACGGTTGAGCAGATCGCGTGCAAGAGGACCCTGATCGATGCCCCTTCCAATTCCCTTGTCAGCCACAGAGCCACCCATGTTGCGGCCAGCTGTTGAAGCAGAAGATCATTGTGAAGATTTCTCTGCACTGTTCCAAATAAAAGTTTAAGCTTTGCAATTAAAACTCGCATGTACACTTTTTAATCTTAGTTATTAAATGTTGACACAGCAGCTGAATTATTCTCGTTTGAATCGCTATTAGGAAGTTTTTTGACTTGTCAGAGTTATTCCCCTTTTCCCCAGTTTTGATTTCCTTTTCTTTTGTCAGATTGTAGAATATAAAACAGCTTTGATTCATGCAACGATCTTCAGCTTTGTTGACATTTTATTTGTACCATCATCCAGCTACACACACTCTTTCAAAGAAGTGAAGATTTTCATGGCACTTGACAAAAGACCCCGTTTTGAAGCACAACCTAAAAGTGACGTATTTAAAAACCTCGTCATGTATGACGTAGTAACCTAATGACGTCATCTCTTAGAGGTATACCAGTTAAATGTTTGGCCTTTCAAATGATATATTACTTTTTATGATCATATAACCGCGGTTTGATCATTTTGTTTGGATCATACCTCGTACATCACGATCATTGACTAAGCCAAAGAGTCCGGATGCGGAGGCGCACGCTCGGTATAGCCTTGACTATACGGGGTGAATACGGGGGATGAGAAGAACCTTCTCAAATCGAAAGAAGGGGCGGAGGCGCACGCTCGGTATAGCCTTGACTATACGGGGTGAATACGGGGGGTGAGAAGAACCTTCTCAAATCGAAAGAAGGGGCATAGGCGCATGAATAAGCTCTCAGGGATTGTTAGCGCACCCCCAGAGTGCAATAACAGTTTTGTTAAGTGCATTGCCATTAGCAAATCAACTGTTTCACATCAGTCATGTGACACCAGTACTTACTGACACTCATTATAATTATTATTATAAATATTATTATTATTCATGTGTGTTTGTATGGCTGTCTTTGTGTGTGTGTGTGTGTGTGTGTGTGTGTGTGTGTGTGTGTGTGTGTGTGTGTGTGTGTGTGTGTGTGTGTGTGTGTGTGTGTGTGTGTATGTATGTGTGTGTGTGTGTGTATGTATGTGTGTGTGTGTGTGTGTGTGTGTGTGTGTGTGTCTGTGTGTGTGTGTGTGTGTGTTTTCAGATGTCTACGACTGTGTGGTGGTGGCTGGAGGGTTCGGCGAGGGGCACATCCCGACAGCTGGACTTAAGGAGATCGCACGTATAGTCAGACCAGGTATTTGACAATTAAGACAAAAAAGAGTATTCTTGATTTCTTGATTGATTGAGTAAGTCACGAGGATACAAACTTTATATTGACAGACATGTAACCACACAAAATCTAATATCGTCACATAAATCAGCACGATTAAGTACAGTGGAATTCGCTCATAAGAAAGGCAAAGGGAATTACTTTTTCCTTTCTTATATCCCCGATTTTTCGTATCCGGATACCTCTGATTAAAAAAATAAAACAGTATTGTCAACTTAGCAAAAACATTATTTTGACAAATTTCGCACCTCAATCATTTTCGGGTCATTTCACTCAAACTTTCCATGCCCATTTAACCTCCACCATGGTTTGTGGGTCGTGACGACCCAGAGCCTCACAAAATCGTCTTTATCTCTGAAACTATTTGGAGTTTTTAATTGAGACTTCATGTAATCTCCAATCACCACACGACCTTCTCAGTGCCCAACGTTTGAACGATTATCTTTGTAAACAAACAAATAAATGATGACGTAATTTGAACTACACAGTCCGGATGATGTGGGTCGTGGACCCTCGTCACATTTTGGGGTCACAGCGGGGTTATGTTTGTAAAACATTTAATATTCTCTCAGTCATTTTGGGAACAAACCGGCACGGTTGGCCTAGTGGTAAGGCGTCTGCCCCGTGATCGGGAGGTCGTGGGTTCGAACCCCGGCCGGGTCATACCTAAGACTTTAACATTGGCAATCTAGTGGCTGCTCCGCCTGGCGTCTGGCATTATGGGGTTAGTGCTAGGACTGGTTGGTCCGGTGTCAGAATAATGTGACTGGGTGAGACATGAAGCCTGTGCTGCGACTTCTGTCTTGTGTGTGGCGCACGTTATATGTCAAAGCAGCACCGGCTTGATAATATGGCCCTTCGTGGTTAAGCAAACAAACAAACAAACAACATTTTGGGAACAAAAGCCTCCAAATTTCACACAATTGTAGGTGTTGATTATCAGCAGACATGACAAAAATATCTTGTTCTGTGTCTCAATGCAGACTTGTTTGTTTGATGTTGTGATCTTGTTCTGTGTCTCAGTGCAGACTTGTTTGTTTGATGTTGTTGTGATCTTGTTCTGTGTCTCAATGCAGACTTGTTTGTTTGATGTTGTTGTGATCTTGTTCTGTGTCTCAATGCAGACTTGTTTGTTTGATGTTGTTGTGATCTTGTTCTGTGTCTCAATGCAGACTTGTTTGTTTGATGTTGTTGTGATCTTGTTCTGTGTCTCAATGCAGACTTGTTTGTTTGATGTTGTTGTGATCTTGCTCTGTGTCTCAATGCAGACTTGTTTGTTTGATGTTGTCATCTTGTTCTGTGTCTCAATGCAGACTTGTTTGTTTGATGTTGTTGTCATCTTGTTCTGTGTCTCAATGCAGACTTGTGTGTTTGATGTTGTTGTCATCTTGTTCTGTGTCTCAGTGCAGACTTGTTTGTTTGATGTTGTGATCTTGTTCTGTGTCAAAATGCAGACTTGTTTGTTTGATGTTGTCATCTTGTTCTGTGTCTCAATGCAGACTTGTTTGTTTGATGTTGTTGTGATCTTGTTCTGTGTCTCAATGCAGACTTGTTTGTTTGATGTTGTTGTGATCTTGTTCTGTGTCTCAATGCAGACTTGTTTGTTTGATGTTGTCATCTTGTTCTGTGTCTCAATGCAGACTTGTTTGTTTGATGTTGTTGTGATCTTGTTCTGTGTCTCAATGCAGACTTGTTTGTTTGATGTTGTTGTGATCTTGCTCTGTGTCTCAGTGCAGACTTGTTTGTTTGATGTTGTTGTCATCTTGTTCTGTGTCTCAATGCAGACTTGTTTGTTTGATGTTGTTGTCATCTTGTTCTGTGTCACAATGCAGACTTGTTTGTGTGATGTTGTTGTCATCTTGTTGTGTGTCACAATGCAGACTTGTTTGTTTGATGTTGTCATCTTGTTCTGTGTCTCAGTGCAGACTTGTTTGTTTGATGTTGTCATCTTGTTCTGTGTCTCAATGCAGACTTGTTTGTTTGATGTTGTTGTGATTTTGTTCTGTGTCTCAATGCAGACTTGTTTGTTTGATGTTGTTGTGATCTTGTTCTGTGTCTCAATGCAGACTTGTTTGTTTGATGTTGTTGTGATCTTGCTCTGTGTCTCAATGCAGACTTGTTTGTTTGATGTTGTTGTGATCTTGTTCTGTGTCTCAATGCAGACTTGTTTGTTTGATGTTGTTGTGATCTTGTTCTGTGTCTCAATGCAGACTTGTGTGTTTGATGTTGTTGTGATCTTGTTCTGTGTCTCAATGCAGACTTGTTTGTTTGATGTTGTTGTCATCTTGTTCTGTGTCTCAATGCAGACTTGTTTGTTTGATGTTGTTGTCATCTTGTTCTGTGTCTCAATGCAGACTTGTGTGTTTGATGTTGTTGTCATCTTGTTGTGTGTCACAATACAGACTTGTGTTGTCCCCAGGAGGTCTGGTTTGCATTGTGATGCGCCAAGAGTACCTGGACCACGTGGCGGAGTACAAGGGAAGGCTGGAACCAACTATGAAAGAGATGGAATCCGCCGAACTCTGGAAAATGGTATCCAAAACAGTTGTACCTAGATATTCTTTTGACAACGATGGCGTCGTGTTCAAATTTGTCGTATGTTGATCAACGCAAGATGTAACAGAGTGTGTACCCAAATATCCGTTTGACAACGATGGCATCGTGTTCACATTTATCGTGTGTTGATACAGAATACAGAATACAGAATGTTTTATTGCCCAGGTTTGGGAACTCGTTTTGACAAATGCAGTGTTGACTCCATTCACTCTAGCCAAGCACACCCAACATACGCAGCTAAACAAAATAAATGAATTCAACATCAATCAAAAAATATACACTAACATAAACACCATAATCACTATATAACCTCAAGCGTCAGTCACAAGCACACACACACACACACACACACACACACACACACACACACACACACATGTACACACACACACACACACATACATACATACACACATACACACACATACACACACATACACACACATACACACACACACACACACACATACATACACACACACACACACATACTCACACATACACACACACACACACACACACACACACACACACACACAAGACACGTACACATCTTAGAGGGCCCCAAAGGGTTTAAAACCGTGATCGTGATTGGCGTTTTTTGACCTTTCTGTGACCGTGATTGCCGAAATTTCCATTTCTGTGATCGTGATGGGACTTTGCCCGTGATCCGTGATGACAAAAAAATCAAGTCTCGTGATCGTGATCGTCATTTGTTTTCGTGATCGTGATGGGCATTATTGCAAAGCATTTTATTTTCAACGTACATTTTTTCACAGCTGTATTACACTCTATGATCCTCTAGTCTATTCGGTAAGGAGCCAACCCCGATTGAAAGGGAAGCAACAACACATTCAGAAATATGATTTTGAGAGCGATTGCTTCCCTTTAAAAGAACCAATTACACACTGACAAAAAGAGATCCAATCAGAAGGCAAATTGCAAGAGTCTACCAAACTTCATCCAATGGAAGGGCTTCGTGCAAAAGTTTTGAGTGAAATTCGAATTCGAAGATCAAAAATGGCGTGCAGCGGTACTGTCATCGAACTTCTGTTATATTTTGTGGATTCAAGCCAGACCAAAGCAGGCGGCGAGAATGCCTTCCTTGGTGGAAAGGTCAGGCTACGGGTCGGTCTTTCTGAAGACGAAATACCAAGGTATGTTGATCTATGTTGCTCTATGACTGTTCTGAATGTAGGCAAAGATCTTGAAATTTGTTCAAGATCTTTGAGTTTGAGTGAGATCATTGACATTGTCGACATTGCCACGTCCGGCTGTCACTCGCTCAGTGTGACCTCGACTGGCTCGAGATCGAGTCTGCGTTTAGCCAAAACCGAAACTAGAAATGTGTTTTTCATCCCAGCAACGTGGACACGCTTGGCATAGATTCTAATTGTCGCTTCTTTGCATTAAGCTTGGATTTATTTTAGCGCCTGTAAACTTTAATATCAACAATGGGTTAAATTCAGAAACAATGGCGGGGAGACGCGCCAGTTTGGGTCACTTGATCCTCATGTCAAAGACGATCAAAGTCATTTTCGTTGGGGATTTTGTCAGGCATGCTACTTTTCCGGTAATTGCCGGAAATCCGATAAAGCCGTTTTCAAAATCCGGTAAAGTCAAATTTTTTCCGGTGAAGTTGAAAAATTTCCGCAAAAACGATCCGTGTGAATATCGCGCAAAGCGACCGGGCGCCGGTCTCAATGAAGCCAGCGCACAGTAGTGTTGTTTTCACCAGTTTGGAGGTGTGTTGAATGGTGGTGGGGGGAGGCTAAAATGGGATTTTTAACAAGATCACAACACTATTACAACCCCTAAAATGATGCCCAGAATGCACCAGATTGCACAGATTTTAACCGTTTTTTGAAAAAAGTTCCGGGGGGGCATGCCCCCGGACCCCCCTAGTTGGCTCGCCTGCTTCGCAGGCTCAGGCTTGTGGCTTCGCTACTGGTACTGCGCGCTTCTTTCAGGTAAAACCGTTTTTGGCCTGTAGCATTCCTGTTTTTTATTCAAGGCCATGGAACCAGGCGATGGTGTACCTCAAATTGTACGGCAAAGTTACAAATAAAAAACCCATCACACATACATGTACTTTAATTTCAATCCACCCAATAGTTTTTGAGAAAATGGGTTTACAAGATTTAGCTCTGGAAATGTGAAATTGTGCAAGTATATATTCATGTGTGTGAGTGAGGGTGTGGGGGTTGAATGTGTATGAGTGTAGAGAGAGAGAGAGAGAGAGAGAGAGAGAGAGAGAGAGAGAGAGAGAGAGAGAGAGAGAGAGAGAGAGAGAGAGAGAGAGAAAACCCAATGAAAACAACATTCTTGTTACTGATTACAAATCATGATATGTATTTCTATGTGTGTATGAAAGAGAATTCAAAAAATAATTATAAAAAAAGTGCAACAGTTGTCACTTTGTGTTGAATAAACAATAGATCCAGAGGAGCGAATTACTGTGTGGTTGTGTTTACTTTGACACGTGCTTTCTGTACATGCAACTTTTACCGTGACCGTGATTTGCCACTGGTGTTCGTGATCGTGAAAACAAAAATCAAGGTAACTGTGATCGTGAAAGCGAAAATTTCCCTTCCCGTGATCGTGATGATACCCCCCCTTTGGGGCCCTCATCTTATCGTCAGAGATATCACAGGAGCTGGAGTGAGAAGGAGTAAAAACATTTAAACATAAAAATCACAATCAACTTGTGTCTGCTGGTCTCAATACTAAAACTCCGGCATTACTCGCAATCACACACACACACACACACACACACACACACACACACACACACACACACACACACACACACACACACTCACACACACACACACACACACACACACTCACACACACACACACACACACACACACACACACACACACACACACACTCACACACACACACACACACACACACACACACTCACACACACACACACACACACACACACACACTCACACACACACACACACACACACACACACACACACTCACACACACACACACACACACACACACACACACACACACTCACACACACACACACACACACACACTCACACACACACACACACACACACACACACACTCACACACACACACACACACACACACGTATACATACACACACACAAAACACACACACACACACACACACACATACTTCACCCCCTCCCGCAAATGTTGCTTCTCCCCCACATCTTAGTTTCACATTCTGCATTCAACCAAACAATTTTGTCTTTTAGTAAACAAGACGGAATCAAAGCTGCCAACGCTGCAACCCATAATCTCAGCAAGTCAGTTATGCAAGAACAAGACACAATTACACATTTAACCTGCGACTGGATTCGAACCAATGACCTGAGGATAACCACTTCAAACTGTATGAATGTATAAAGCAGCTACTCTTTAGCCTCCCCTAACAATGTTTATATCCACTCCCCCCCCCCCAACACTACCCACCCTTATCCATCCATTACTTCAACACCGCCCCCCCCCCCCCCCCCCCCCGCCCCTTCCTTACCCCAACCCCCATCCCCACTCATTCCTACCCCCATCGCAGACCACCTTCTCCTCCGGGTGTGCCATACCTTCAGTAAAAATCGAATTAAAACTTTTCTTCAAAGTGATTTTTTTATTTACAAAAAATCTATCATGCTCTGCGAGGCGCTCTATAAAGTTACAGGTCTTGTTTCATGTGGACGAAACTAAAGCAAAATTATGCGTCACAGACTTTGATTTGACGTAACTTTTCATTTTGTCTCAGCTAAATCTAGCAAAGCGAATGGGCAGCAAAATTTGATTGCAAGCTCGGGGAGGGAGAGAGAGAGAGAGAGAGAGAGAGAGAGAGAGAGAGAGACTCAGACTCAGACTCAGACTCAGAACTTTATTACAAAAGGATAAAGGTTTTAGGCAAAGCCTATTCTTCCAACCTGTCCTTTATACAACACATAAAGACAGACGCACATTACACATATAAATTCAATCATATAAAATACAGAAACACATTGTACAGAATGCAACACAATGTGCATTTAAGGAATTACATAAGGAGAACTAAAAAAATTACAAAATTACATTGACATAGTTATACCTTTCATTTGGGAATAAGTTGCTCCGATCAGCTACACATCCGTTAACATTAGTACACAATGTTTAACAACATAACAATCGAACAAGACATTTCATTCAGAGAGAGAGAGAGAGAGAGAGAGAGAGAGAGAGAGAGAGAGAGAGAGAGATGTCCTACAAAATGCGTTTGCCTGTTTGATTATTTCTTTGTTTTTGGCTCACGAAGTGCAGCCTATGCGATCGTAACTTTGTCTGTCTGTGCGTTTGTGCGTGTGTGTGTGCGTGCGTGCGTGCGTGTGTGTGTGATAGAAACTTTAACATTTCCGAGTCTATGTGTGTGTGGTTATCCAAGACTATGGATAAATCTCGCATAAGAAGATTACGTCACGGTCAAAAGTGTTTGACGTCAATTAATGTATCATGACGGCATGCCTCCCTGTAGTCTTTCTCTCTCGCGCGGTGTGTGTGTGTGTGTGTTCATTTTGTGCACATGTGTTATTGTTACTGTTTGTGTATGTGTACTCGTGTGTGTGTGTGTGTGTGTGTGTGTGTGTGTGTGTGTGTGACGGTGTGTGTGTGTGTGTGTAAGAAAGAGCTCGAGAGACTGAGAGAGAGTGTGTGTGTGTGCAGGGCCGGACCAAATGAGTTGTAAGGGGGGGGGGGGGGTTCCTCCTTTTTTTTTTGGGGGGGGGGGGCAAATCAGCGAAGTGGCGAAGCCACAAGCGCGCGCCTCCTTAGGCATGCTCCCCCGGAAAATGTTTGAAAAACGGTTAAAATCTGGTGCATTCTGGGCCTTGTTTTGAGGGTTAAGAGCAGCATTGTTTTAGTGCTAAAACTAGTAAAAAAACCAAAAACACTCAAAGCAAGGTACATGCTTTTTCCAGGGGTGGGGTACCGGAACCCCTGGAACCCCCCCCCCCCCCCCCCCTGGGTCCGGCCCTGGTGTGTATGTGTATGTGGGTGTGTGTGTGTGTGTGTGTGTGCATGAGTTTGTGTGTATGTTTGTGTGTGTCACTGTGTGTTTGTTTGTAAAGGTGTGTGTGTCCGTCTGTCTATGTGTGTATGAGTTTTGTATGTATGAGATCTGTGTGAGTCACTGTGTGTGTGTGTGTGTGTGTGTGTGTGTGTGAGCCTGTGTGTGTGTGTGCGTGCATGCGCGTGTGTGGATGTGTGTATGTGTGTGTCTGTTTGTAAGAAAGACTGGCTGAACACCGAAATACTAATTTTACCGTGTTATTATCTAAGCAACAGCTTCAAAGTATTGAAGCAATGATCAACATTTCGTCGGCACGTATGTAGATAAAGTGTGTATCCAAAGAAAACGGGAGATGGGGGGGTACAAGCAGTTGCCTGGTTTGTGTCGTGTGTCGATTCGGGGAGGACAACTTGATTTCACCGGGTTCATTTTCTAAGCTCCATAAAAATAGACTCAAACTGAGAAGATACCAAAGGGATATTTCCTACAATTTGATCTGCACAGCGTTTTTCCAATGTCTGCGCGAGGAAGAGCTGGCGCCGAAAGTGCAGTGTCGATCTGGCAGTCCCGGTAAGTACACTGAGACAGATCTAGTGTCACACGGATGTCATACACAGTGCTCGGCAGACACCTCTATTTAAAGTGAGTAGATCTAAAGTGCCTGTAATGATTGAATTTCTTTGTTCTTGGTTATATTTATGTGCATTTCAAGAACGGCAGCAAAGCTTCTTGACTGTGCCAGTCTGACTAATTACCGCACGACCGTGCCCGATCGCTCCCAACCGCACAATTAAAAGCGACCGCAAAAACAAAGCATTTACACGTAATATTTGTGTTGTTAGTATCTCCACAATATTTTCTCATGTTGGACCAGTTTTTAAGTCAGAGAAGTGATTGATAAGGGAGTTATGGTGTATTTTGAACAACAAATCAGTATCATTACGTCGCGCCGCACTATAACTCAATTGATTAGTCAAACCGTTTTGTGGAATTGTGGGATAGCCTTTTTCTCCGTCCTTGCATGGCCGTGGCGCAGGCGAGTTCAGTTTCGCTCTTCAATTTTTGTGAGTACACGGTATTTGTTATCATGTCAAACACTTGAAAAGTGTGTGTGTGTGTGTGTGGGGGGGGGTGATTCCCTGAAGGTGGAGTTCCTGTTAGTGGTTTGTCTCGTATACAGGAGATACAGAATGGTGAATTTCGATAACCTTACTGTTCAATGCGGCGCCAAGCGCGTGACTGCCGCCGAATCAGTCACCTTAGCCAGGCTAAGGGTTAAGAACTTCCCCTTCCAGAATCGCGGTTCGACAGGATTGTGACCAGTTCTCACAAAACCAGTGATAGATACGTCGCTAGCGGCCAGCTGCTAAGCGAAGCAGGGCCTAGGGCCTACCATTGTACTGCGTTCGGCGCATTTACGCCGAAAGAACTCTTTTGAGCACGCACTTCCTCTAGTGTTAGCTTTCAACAACTTCAAGACAAGGAGTGGCATTGCTGACATTGAGTGACATTGTGTTTGTTCGGTACCCTGTTTGTTTGAGGAAGGTAGGCACTTTTAAAAAAACAAAGTTACAACTTAACTACAAGATTGTCAGTTTTCTTCTTTCCTGTCTGTGTTTTGCTTGTTGATGAAGGCATAATTTAATCATGCAAATAGTTTCTTAATCTTCTTGGGGGAGGGGGGGGGGGGGGGGCTAATTTTAGGTGCAAAATCACAAACCTTTTCAAATTCTAGGGGTGTTGCCCCAGACCACTGCCTTTGTAAGCTGAACTCACTTTTTCCAATGCTAGGCCCTGACGGTGAACAGAACAGTGAGGGTCAATGTGATTGACATTCCACTTTTTTGCTGTTTCGGAGAGAACTAGCACTTTATTGGCTCATTTACCTCATGGGGCAGTCACACGCTGCGATTAAGTTTAAACGGTCACACGGGCGACAGAGTCTTAGAAAAGAGCTACGACAAAGCTACAACTTTGTAATAAATATGATATTCCCTCGTAGCTTGTAGCAATAGAACTTGTTCTGTCCCTGAGACAGTGTCATAGCGCAAAGCCAATCAGAACGCATCGTTGCGGCCTTGAAGCCGTGACTTGATAAAATGGCGGACAGCGTCTCTTCGTTGATTCAAAACTATTAGCGTCTGCTCTCGCGCAGCGCGTTTGCCGTGTTCACTGTGATACGTCACTTCCGCACCGCTCGCGTGGAGTTAATCGTTCCCCAATCATGTATCGTGTGACGGGTCAAAGGCCTATGATTTAATCTGCGATTGAATCGTCCGTGTGACGCCAACTTAATACTTATAGTTATACTGCCTGCATTTGATTTTTAGTCAAAATCATCTAAACATGTGTGACACTTGATTTTATTGATACCTACTATTGTTTCGAAGCATCGTTTGTTGTAAAGAAGGCCACATTGTCAAAATTATTATTTGCAGAACCCCCGCTTATTATTACTATCGCGGTCTCGGAGAACAATTACTGTCTCGATCTGTGTAAAATGTCATATTTTGGTCAAAAACGCAAATAACATTTATGTATCGATCAAATATCGCAATCTCGGAGAACAATGACTGTCGAGATCTGTGTAAAATGTCATATTTTGGTCAAAAACACAAATAACATTTATGTATCGATCGAATTCATTTCGCTGTTTCAGGTACTGACTTTGTTGTTGTTTTGTTGATTGAACAAGCACACACACATGCAATCAAACACATAAGCTTCATATTTGGGCGTTTCATGCTGTCCGATTTGTCTGTGATTTTGGAACTTAAAATATTGTTCTTCTCTGTTCTAGGAGTGCTGTCCTCTTCGATTTCTTCAACCTGGACAATCATGAGCTTGATGGTTTGATCTTCAGCATACTTTAGGATTTTCAGTTCTTCAGCATACTTAAGGATTTTCACACGAGGAACAGCTTTGTGAGTACCCAACTTTATACTATTACTAATAATTCTGACTTTTCATTCATCATTAAAATATTTTTCGTCTCGGTTCTGCAAATAGTTTCCAGGCGTAGGAGTTTTGTCAGACTTGTGTGCGATTTTGGTACTTAGAATATTTTTTGTCGCGGTTCTGAAAGTGGTTTCCAGGCCAAGGAGCGCTGTCAGATTTGTCTGCGGTTTTGATACTAAGGCCAAAAAAAAAAATGTCTGTTTACTGTAACCCGACCGACCCTAGTTTTTAGACCCGACCCTAATCCTTTTTTTGGATCGTCTGAAAAAAAACCACAAAAAAACCCGCATCTAAAATAGAGCTGTTTGCGCTCAAACAGCAGACGACAGAAGGGAGGTAAGCTCAAAGTACTGTTTATAGTTATGTTGGGCAAAAACAGGGATTGATGAGAAGAAATGAACTGTGAAACATCATACTCATAGAGAGGGGAGAAAAAAAAAGGAAAAAAAAAAAAAAGCCGACCTACCGACCCTTTTTTTTCACCCTATGTTACCGTAAACAGACCTATTTTTTTTTTTTTTTTGCCTTAGAATATTTTTCCTCTCGGTTCTGTAATTGGTTTTCAGGCCTAGGAGTGCTGTCCGATTTTTCTGCGATTTTGGAACTTAGAATATTTTTTGTCGCGGTTCTGAAAGTGGTTTCCAGGCACCGGAGTGCTGTCCGAATTTTCTGCAATTTTTGAACTTAGAATATTTTTTGTCGCGGTTCTGAAAGTGGTTTCCAGGCCAAGGAGCGCTGTCAGATTTGTCTGTGATTTTGGAACTTAAAATATTTTTCCTCTCTGTTCGGAAAGTGATTTCTAGGAGTAGGAGTGCTGTCCGAATTTTCTGCAATTTTTGAACTTAAAATATTTTTTGTCGCGGTTCTGAAAGTGGTTTCCAGGCACCGGAGTGCTGTCCGAATTTTCTGCAATTTTTGAACTTAATATATTTTTTGTCGCGGTTCTGAAAGTGGTTTCCAGGCCAAGGAGCGCTGTCCGATTTGTCTGCGATTTTGGTACTTAAAATATGTTTCCTCTCTGTTCGGAAAGTGGTTTCCAGGCCTAGGAGTGCTGTCCGAATTTTCTGCGATTTTTGAACTTAAAATATTTTTTGTCGCGGTTCTGCAAGTGGTTTCAAGGCCTAGGAGAGCTGTCCGATTTGTCTGTGATTTTGGAACTTAAAATATTTTTCTTTGTTCTAGGAGTGCTGTCCTCTTCAATTTCTTCAACCTGGACAATCATGAGCTTGACGGTTTGATCTTCAGCATCCTTTAGGATTTTCACGCAGGAACAGCTTTGGCGAGTACCCAACTTTATACTATTACTAATATTCTGACTTTTCGTACATCATTAAAATATTTTTCGTCTCGGTTCTGCAAATAGTTTCCAGGCCCAGGAGTTCTGTCCGATTTGTCTGCGATTTTGGAACTTAGAATATTTTTCGTCGCGGTTCTGAAAGTGATTTCCAGGCCTATAAGGAGTTCTGTCCGATTTTTATGCGATTTTGGAACTTATAATATTGTTCCTTTCGGTTCTGTAATTGGTTTTCAGGCCTAGGAGTGCTGTCCGATTTTTATGCGATTTTGGAACTTAGAATATTTTTCCTCTCGGTTCTGAAAGTGGTTTCCAGGCCAAGGAGCGCTGTCCAATTTGTCTGCGATTTTGGTACTTAGAATATTTTTCCTCTTGGTTCTGTAATTGGTTTCTAGGCCTAGGAGCGCTGTCCGATTTGTCTGTGATTTTGGAACGCAGAATATTTTTTCGTCTCGGTTCTGCAATTGGTCTGCGGGCCTAGGAGTGCTGTCCGATTTTTCTGCGATTTTGGAACTTAGAATATTTTTTGTCGCGGTTCTGAAAGGGTTTCCAGGCCTGGGAGTTCTGTCCGATTTGTCTGCTATTTTGGAACTTAAAATATTTTTCCTCTCGGTTCAGTAATTGGTTTCCAGGCCTAGGAGTGCTGTCCGATTTGTCTGTGATTTTGGAACTCGGAATATTTTTTCGTCTCGGTTCTGAAAGTAGCTTCAAGGCCTAGGAGTGATGTCCGATTTGTCTGCGATTTTGGAACGTTAAATATTTGTTGTCTCGGTTCTGAAAGTAGTTTCAAGGCCTAGGAGTGCTGCCAGGGATTTTGTACACTGTACATATTAGTGCGCGTGTGCAGTTTTGATTCATTTTCTTTTGATTCTGAATTAAGTTTTGTTGTGCTTGCATAATTAGTTCTTTTCTGGTCTTTGAGTCAGAGATTTGTTGCTGATTTTGTTTTGTGGTGACAATTGCTCATTATTACTGAATCCACACTTCACAGTCACTGAGTAAGTTATTTGCTCCTCAAAATGGATTCGGTTCTGCAGTGTGTAGACTGCCAGAAAATGTTCAGTACCCGTGTCAGGCTATTGAAACATAAATGCTCCAAGTGTACTTCTTGTGGCAAGGTGTTGTCATCATTCCAGCGCCTTCAGTCACACAATTGTTCAGATTCACAGGATATTCAGGTTAAAGCTATTGAGCAACATGGTATCACATTCAACCCTGTACACTGCCAGTGGCAGTTAGACAAATGTCGCCAGTTCACTTTGCCTTTGAAGCTTGCACTGCCTTTGAAGCTTGCACTGCCTTCGTCAGATCAGCTGCTTCCGGCTGGAGCACCCAAACATTTTAAAAGGGTTGGTGGAGATGGTAATTGTTTTTTCCGCTGCCTGAGCCTTGCAGTGACTGGGTGTGAAGAGTACCATCTCCAACTTCGAGCTGCAGTCTGCCATTTCATGACACAGTCTGCATACACATATCGAATTGAGCATGTTCTCCTGCAACAACAAGGGCTGACAGCCGCGTCCTATCTGACCAGGTCGGGCATGCGGAATTCCGGGACGTGGGCAACAGAAGTGGAGATTTACAGTGCTGCCTTCATGCTCAACACCAGAATCTGTGTTTATCGCAATGTAGTCGGGCAGAGTGCCTGGCACACACATGATCCAAGACTGATTGCTCCACAGACCCATGTGAGTTCACAGTGCATTTTCATCAACCACCCCAACAATAACCATTATGAAATTGTGACTGACGTCCATCTTCCATCTGATGGACCAGTGCCATCAGGCCAACATCAAAAAGTTCATGTACCTGTGCTTGCAGCAGCAGAGTGTGAAGGTGCTGATAGGCCACTCGTATCTCGTACAACTCAAACCGTAAAGCTTGTGAACCACAGAAGTACAATGCGCAAACTGCGCCAAAACCAAAAGTATAGCCAGAAAGAAGCAGAAAGAAACAGACTTACAATGGCCAAACAGAGAGCCACTAAAGAGTACAGTCAGAAAGAAGCAGAAAGAAACAGACTTACAATGGCCAAACAGAGAGCCACTAAAGAGTACAGTCAGAAAGAAGCAGGTAGAACTAGACAGAGAATGGCCAAACAGAGAGCCACTAAAGAGTACAGTCAGAAAGAAGCAGGTAGAACTAGACAGAGAATGGCCAAACAGAGAGCCACTTTAGAGTACAGTCAGAAAGAAGTAGGTAGAACTAGTCAGAGAATGGCCAAACAGAGAGCCACTAAAGAGTACAGTCAGAAAGAAGCAGGTAGAACTAGACAGAGAATGGCCAAACAGAGAGCCACTAAAGAGTACAGTCAGAAAGAAGCAGGTAGAACTAGACAGAGAATGGCCAAACAGAGAGCCACTAAAGAGTACAGTCAGAAAGAAGCATGTAGAACTAGACAGAGAATGGCAACAAGGAGAAGTAGTGAAGAGTACAGAGAGAAAGAGGCCCTAAAAGACAGGCAAAGGAAAGCAGAACAAAGACAGAATAGAAACTATAGGCGAAAGGAATCGGAGAATGACAGATTGAGGAAAGTGAAGAGAAGGCGTTGTCCTTCATACAGACATAGAGAAGCTTATCAAGCTAAGGTGCGAGTAGCAAGAGACAAACTGACCACAAAAGGCGGTTGCTTGACGGTCGATGACACCAAGGAGGTCTTTCAGTCCAATGTTAGTCACGGACCTTCTTTCATATGTACATGCTGTAATGGTCTCTTCTACAAACACTCTGTGAGTGTTGCTCCCTCTGCTGCATCTCTCCAGAACAAGGGTGTTAAGTCTTCCATTATAGAGCAGGTTCTGTTAGGAACGAAAAGCTTCCAAGACACTGAGTGGATATGTTCCACATGTCTCTCCAGTTTGAGGAAATCTGTGCTGCCCAATTTAGCTGTGAGAAATGGTCTTGGATTCCCGGCTATTCCACCTCCACCCAAAGGTCTCACAACCCTGGAGGAACGGTGTATATCACCACGAATTCCCTTCATGCAGATGCGAGAGCCTGGCTGCGACCATCAGTTTGGTATCCGAAAAAATGTGGTGAATGTGCCTGTGGATGTGCCAGCTATGGTGACTTCATTACCTAGGCGATTTGAAGAGACAGAGACAATTGCTTTGAAGTTGAAGAGACGCTTGCCCTACAAGTCCTCCTACCACTTTGAAAATGTGAGCCCTGGGAAGATCTGTGCTGCTGCAGAGTGGTTGATTGGGAACAGTGTCCTGTTCAGGGAAGAGGGCATTAAGCTGGATCCTTCTTGGTTCAAACCAGAGTGGGAGGGAGCAGAGTCGGTAGAGTTCAGAATCAACAGTGCAGATGATGACAGTTGTATCCAAGGTGAGAAGACCAACCATGCTCACTCATGTGACGAAGGCAAACAACCTGAATGTGAATGTGATGCTGTGAAGCAATGTTCTGATCTACTGCCGCAAGGCCCTGAGCACTTGGTAACTGATCAAGCTTCTGGCACAGTGAAAGACAACAACAAACCAGAACAAGACCAAGATGGCAATCTGCAAGAAGTGTATGCAGATTTGTTTCAGGAGTGGCCGGAGGAAAACATACCTGCTAATGACAAAGATGACACCGGGGAAGATGATGAAGACAAAGAATGGGTAGAAACCAGTCAAGAGGCAGAACTGGGAGGTGGATGTCGTGACACCCTTCTGCACCCCAACGACTTTACAACCGATGGCCAGGCAGCACTGAACATAGCACCAGGTGAGGGTAAACATCCACTTGGTCTGTTCATGGACAAAGATTGTGAGGAGAAATCCTTTCCAACCATATTTTGCGGCCAACGACGTGTTGATAACAGTGATCGAATGAAGCCCCTCACCTACAGTAAGATCTGCAAGGCTGAGCTAAGAAGTGCTGACCGGCGTGCTGCCCACTCCATTGCAAACATCTTTTTCAAGTTGAAGAAACTACAGATGTTACAGATTCGAGATTTAGCCACAACAGCACTTCGGAAAGTGAAAGGAGCAAAGACAGGCCATACTGCAGGGCAGTTGAGGAAAGATGGTGCCATTGAAGATCTTCTGCGCCAGGATCAAGGGTATCGTGTCCTCAAAACACTGCGATCCTCTCCTCCGTACTGGCAAGCGAAACAGAAGGATCTCTTTGCTATGATTAGGCAGCTTGGTAGACCAACTTTCTTTGCTACATTTTCTGCTGCTGAAACAAGGTGGCTTGATCTTCTCCGTGTCCTCTACTGCATGGAGCACAGTGTAGACCCCACTGATGATGACCTTGAGAACCTGACCTGGCAGGAGAAGTCGCAGCTTATACAAAAAGATCCTGTGACTTGCGCTCGTCACTTTGACTACAGAGTTCAGGTCTTGTTCAGAAAAGTCATCCTGAGTGATCTGCAGCCTCTTGGAAAAGTGACGGACCACTTTTTCAGAGTAGAATTTCAGCAGCGGGGGTCCCCTCACATTCACTGTATGATCTGGGTTGAAGATGCACCGAAGGCTGATACAGACCCTGACGAAGATGTGGTGGCATTTCTTGATAAACACTTGACATGTCAGAGGCATGAAGAGGGTGAGTTGAAGAACGTTTCGAGCCTGCATGAACACAAGCATTCCAAGTCATGCAAGAAAGGTGGAAAACACGTGTGCAGGTTTGGTTTTCCTCTCCCTCCTATGTCAAAAACTATGATGCTCCGTCCACTGACTCAGTCTGAAGCAAAAGAGAATTCTGGCATCACAGAAAACTTGAGAACCATCAAAAGAGAACTTGGCCAGTTGAAACTGGGTGAAAACATTTCTTTTGAAGAATTTCTGGCGCGAGTCGGCATTGATGAGAATCAGTACATCCTTGCACTTCGTTCTGACCTCGACAGCACCAAGATCTTTTTGCAACGCGAACCATCAGCGACACGCATGAACAGCAGAAATGATATTCTCGCTCAGGTGTGGATGGCCAACACAGATGTGCAATTTGTCCTGGATGAGTATGCCTGTGGAATGTATATTGTGACATACATCAGCAAGAGCCAGCGTGGCATGAGCGATCTTCTAAAACACGCTGATGATGAGGCAAAACGTGGCAACCAGAGTGTCAAACAAAAAGTCAGACACATTGCGAACAAGTTTTTGAACCACTGCGAAGTGTCTGCCCAGGAAGCTGTCTACCTCCTGATGCAGCTGCCTTTGACCCGATGCACAAGGGATGTGATTTTTGTCAACACATCACCCCCCTGCCAGCGAGTTGGTCTGCTCAAGAATTCCACCATGCTTGAAGCAATGAAAGATGAGGACACAGATGTGACTCTCACTAGCCTGATCGACAGGTACTCTGAAAGACCAAAGGAGTTGGAAAACATCTGTC
>NC_090260.1:48157046-48187046 GCF_037325665.1 Littorina saxatilis
AGCCTCCCGTAAACCATCACAGATACGGTCAGGCTTTTACACACAGTACAAACACCCTTTCATTTAAACACTCACCAATTGAGAACATCCTAGGTGCCCTCCGTAAAGAGCGAACAATTTTCAAAGAATTTATTTTTGCGTGGTTTATCTTACCCCTGAGCCATCGTGAACCCGTGTGATCCAGTTTTCCCTTTTCACAATGCAGTCGTCATAGTTAGTCATTTGAATGCGACTCGACGTGAGCTTATCTACAATAGCACGTTTTTTTATGCACGAAACAACGGCTGTGGTTCACAAGAACTCTAGCGATGGCTTGTGACTGTTGAGAGGAACGGCGATTTGCACTGATAAACCGGCCGTCGTCTGCTACGACCCTTGCGTGACCCTGCTTCCGGGCTTTTCTTTTTTTAAACTTTCACAACTTCGAATTGTTCTGATCTTGTCTTGATGAAAAACGAATTCTGTTATGATTAAAGAATGTTTGTGTAACAAGCTGTCAATTTATTATTTAGATTTTAAAAGTTAGGTCTAGCGCAAAAACGAGGCGCCGTTGTTGTTAACGGAACAAGTCTACGAAAATAAATTCTTGGAAAATGTCTCACGCTCGACAGAAAGCAGCCAGGATGTTCCCGTTCGGTGAGCGTTCAAATGGAAGTATGCTTGTACTGTATTTAGACGCTTGGGGAGCTCTGTGATGGTTTACGGGAGGCTTACTGTGCCTTTAATCCAAGTGATCCGGGTTCAATTCCCGGCATGGGCGGTCTATTTTTTTTTTTTTTTAATTCTTGTTTTACTCTAATAATTTTTTTAATTGTGTAAAATAAATAAAAAAAAAATTTTTTAATCCACGTGCACAAGACAAAAACTTTCATACTGGGGGAGCGTACTCGGGTCCAGCGCCAGCGTTTTTTTATCATAGCTGTGAAGAGCAGAGCGGATGTCACTGTCGAAGTCGGCCAATCTGCAATCATTTTCGTCTCGCGAACACTGATCGCAAATTTAGATCAGTGCTCGCGAAAAACATATGGGAGATAACTCTGTATTCTTGTTTTGATAGATTCGCGCAATAATTCAGCATGCTGTCAGAGAGAAACTGGCAATAGCCGTGGACCTATGATTATCAGAATGAAACAGAGGAGCCACTTTCTGCACACAACAGGGCCGGACTACCGGGGGGGTTATGGGGGTTGCGCAAACCCCCCCCCCCCCCCCCCTAGCCTAAACATGTACCTTACTTATTTAATTTTTTTGTTATTATTGCTTATTCTATGCCGTTTTATGCAAGGAGCGACCATTTTCTTATCTCAGAATATGACCTACCCGTCAGCTTCAGGGGGCTTCGCCCCCTGACCCCCACAACGAGGGGGGGGGGGAGGGTTCTAGGGTTTCCGGACCCCCCCCAGCCAAAAAATTAAAATATTGAATGAGGTATGCATTTCTTTATTTTACATTGAGTTTCAATTTTTGGGGTATTAATCAGTGACAAAATCTGCTGCCTGAAACTGGTAATGATCATCCTCAGAATGCACCAGATTGCACCATTTTGCATCCTTTTTTTCAAAATTTTCCGGGGGGGCATGCCCCCGGATCCCCCTAGCAAGCTAGGCGCTTCGCGCCGTCGGCTCGGCGCTTCGCGCCGTCGGCTCGGCGCTTCGCAGCCATATCTTCACAATATACTTTTGAAAAAAACCAGTCATAAAATGAACTGATCCGCCCCTGCCGCCAGGGGGGACATCCCCCTGGGCCACCACTGGCAACACCCCCCCCCCCCCTCCTCTTCGCCTAGTCCGGCCCTGCACAATTCACACGAACACAATCATAGAAATCCGCATGCAGCCACCAGTGACGTCACTCATGGTTTACACGTGCTTACACCTGGTGACCCAGTAACTCACGAGGCCTTGCAAAGGGCACGTTTACACTGTGTTGAAGTAGATTCAATGAGCACCTAATTAATTTTCCTTTAACCAATAAAAAACGGTAACAACAATCGTAATGGTCCCGGTGCAGGGCCCCCATTGTACGGGGACAAAATGAACACTGATAGAAAAACGCCTGGCATAAGAGGGCAGTCACACACGCGATTCAATCGTGAGATTTACCCTGTCACACGGGCGACTGAGTCGTCGAAAATAGCTACGACAAGTCTGCGACTCAGTCTCATGAGATTCCCTCGTAGCTTTGAGCTTTAGAACTTGGTTTAAACAGTGTTTATTCAACAATTCATATGTCAAGCCTTTAAATACCTTATTTCTTAAAGTTCACCTACCCAGTGTAGTATTGTAATAAATGTTTTGGTTTTAAAATTATTAAGGATTTGTGATTTTAGTTATTGTCGTCATAACTGATGTCTGATACATATATCATTCTCACTGATACTTCTATACTGTTTATCTTACGCATATGTACAATTGATGGTTAAACACGTTTTGTTAAGGAGGAGCATGCTTGTGCGTGTGTGCTGTTGTGGGTTTTGTGTGGGGAATGTATGCGGGCGTGCGTGAGCGTGTGTGTGACTGAGATTGCAAGCGATGTTTGGAAGGGCGTGTATGGATTGATTGATTGTACTCTGGCCAAAACATGTCCCTAGTGTACTGCACATGGTTGAAATAAAGTCTTATGTCTTATGTCTTATGTATTTGAACATGATACATGTTACGGATCATCAACAAGCTCAAGCTTATGGTGGTGACCCTAACGGGAGAATTTAACATATGGATTACGATAACTTGCGACGAGACTTCGACAAGTACTTTTTAAACCAAAACAAACGAGAAACAAACAAAATGTGCAAACATACAGATATATATATATACATATTTGACAAAAAGCAAAGGCATAATGGAGACAGGACACGACAATAGAATGAACAAAGAATATAAAAGGGAAAGAGAGAGAGGAAAGGAGAGGGAGAGAGAGAGAGAGAGAGAGAGAGAGAGAGAGAGAGAGAGAGAGAGAGAGAGAAAGTAGAGAGAGAGAGAGAGAGAGAGAGAGAGAGAGAGAGAGAGAGAGAGAGTACATAAGTATACATCACAATTACATATACCAATAACAATCGCTATAACTTCTTAATTAAATTTAGACTTAAATTATCTATAATGAATGGGGCATACTGCACTCAAATTCGTTTTGCCCCAAGTCGGCCAGTTGAAATAATATATTCCTGGACTTGATCAAAAACAGATTCATTTAATTCTTTTGACAAACTTGCATCACCAAATAAGAGTGTTGATATCGTAATTTGATCAGTGGGGAGAGTACTTATTGTTCTGGTTCGGTCTCTATCGTATTGAGGGCAATCTAAAAGAAAGTGTTTTACGTCTTCTGATGCGTGGCCACAGGCACACGCTGGATTATTGCTCAAATGCCTATCGACTAGGTGCTGGTTTAAATCGGTCATGCCTAACCTTAATTTACTGTGAATCATTTGGACCTGTCGTTCTCCAATATAAAAATACGGTGGCACAACTGGATCGTTAGCAGTTAAATATCTTTTAAATTGGCTTATGGATTCGATAAGTTTGATTTCATCAGGCAAGGCATTCCATAGATGTGTTGTTGATGGGAAAAACCATGATTTATACAATTCTGTTTTATACGATGGAATCTTGCGTTCCAACGGGCGTCTTCTGTGATACGGGTTTTCTGCAGATACGAGAGGTGGGAGTTCAGCACTTAAATAAGGGGGAACTTTGTTATGAACAAGTTTATGAAATAATATTAATTTATGGCGTTTGCGCCGTTCAGAGAGTGTAGTAAAACCCGATTCTTGATATAATTTTCGGTGACTTGTTCCTCGAACTTGTTCTATTCCTGCGACCCAGTCGTCAGTCAATCGCAGAGGCAGAGCCAATGATCAAAACGCGTTGCTGCGGCCTTCACGCCGTGACGTAAAATAATGGCGGACAGTAGCGGACTGCGTCTCTTCGTCGATTCAAAACTTTTTGGAAAAACAGTTTCTTACTCAGATATAAAGGAGACGTTTTAGGCGTGTACAGCGGACGGGAAACATTAATTGCAACTGTCTGGGAACTTTATTTCTCGCCAAGGCGTAATGCTGAAAGGTATTTTTCAGAAAGGTAGAGCGATGTTCGAACATTAGCGTCTGCTCTCGCAAAGCGCGTTTGCCGTGTTCACGGTGACACGTCACTTCCGCCCCGCTCGCGTAGAGTTATCGTTCGTCAATCGTTAGTCAATCGTTCGTCTATCGTTCACCGTGTGACGGGTCAATGGCATACGATGTGATGTGCGATCGGCTCAAGACTGGATCGCGCGATTGAATCTCAACGATTGAGTCGTGTGTGTGACTGAAGCTTAAATGGCCAAAACGAAGTACCAAGGTACCCCAAATGATCTTTTGCTGTGTTTACTGCTCGCCGTGAGAGGGCTGGCCAGGGGCAAGAGCTACACAAATTGTTCTTTTAACTCTACAGCTGCTTTTCCTTTGAACTTTATTGTACAGCTCCTAGTATGTCCTGGGCAGTATTGTGCAGCTCATGATCATCCGCGTGCAGCAAAGTATAGCCGTGTGTATTTGGGTTTTGTCCAGCAACTATGGCAGAGCAGAAAGCAAAGCAGTTTCTTGAGCAAAGTCCAGCCGAAGACGCGGCAGCATATGCCAGAAACTACAAGGCGCACCATGAGGGCATCACACCCCAGGAATCAATCATCGCATATGACCAGTGGGCCACTTATGACCAGGTATGGTTTACCGGTGATTTTAAAGCTGCACAAGTATTATATATCAGTTTTGACAAAAAAGGGTACGCCGTCCAACTTCATCTAAGACTTGCGTAGAAAGGGCCCATGAACATAGAATTAAAAGTAGCTTCAGATTTGTCTTCCGCTCAGATTTGAAACTCCCCAAAATCGACCTGACAAAACGTCAGGTACCAATGAAACAATCGACACGAATGCAGAACAGGCTTTTACCTACAAGGAGAAAGCTAAATCAACTATTTGTGACCCTCCACCACGGAATGAGTCGCATGTCACCTTTGCATGATTTTCATATTTTTACATTTTCCTAAAGAGTTTGTTATGCTCTATCCAGTGGTGAAAACCGTTTTAGAAAAGAGCGGAAACTGTTTGAGTTATACGCCTGTGACTAAGGTGACCCTCACACTGTTACCATACACTCTCCGGACTTATATCAAGCCTAGCGCAGAACCGCGCGAGGTGACATGCGACTCATTTCGTGGTGGAGGGTCACATTTATCCAGAACAGGCTGTGTTGTTAATCTATCTTGCGTATCATCTACACTACACTACACTACACTGGATGTGCACGTTAAAGATCCCACGATTGACAAAAGGGTCTTTCCTGGCAAAATTGCTTAGGCACAGTTAATAATTGTCTACCTATACCCGTGTGACTTGGAATAATAGGCCGTGAAAGGTAAATATGCGCCGAAATGTCTGCAATCTACTGGCCGTATAAAATTTCATCTCACACGGCATCATTGCAGAGCGCCTAGAACTGTACCCATGGAATATGCGCGATATAAGCGTCCTATTGATTGATTGATTGATCATGACAAAACGCGCTGTAATTCCGCAATGACTGAGTGGATTGATTTGAAACTTCCAGGATCTTATGTCTACATACGAGACGAAATTTCGGTAACATTTCGCATCGTTACAGATATTTGTTAAGATGATATGCAATCTTCCGGAAAATGTTTAATAACTTGTTATAGGTTTGTCAAAAAGTGCAGGACTGTTACATGCATACAGAGAAATGGTTGTTACAAATCCTGCGAAAGTTTCATTTAAGAACAATCACTAGTTTACGTTTGCTAGTCCTGTAAACACGATCCATTTTGGGTGATGATTGCAGTGTTTCAGCGCTGTCCTGTCATCCGTCAGGTTGTGAGCGATTAAGGCTGTCAGCAGAACCTTCCATTTGTTTACATTGGCTTAATGTTTTATCATAGACGAGTGTGTGGTGTATGTGTGTATGTATGTATGAATGAGTGTGTGTGTGTGTGTGTGTGTGTGTGTGTGTGTGTGTGTGTGTGTGTGTGTGTGTGTGTGTGTGTGTGTGTGTGTGTGTGTGTGTGTGTGTAGAGCAATTCAGAGACAACTACTGTAGAGTGATCTTCATGAATTTTAGATGGGAATTCCTTGGTATGATTTCCCCAGACGTTTGTTTTCATTTTTTCGATAAATGTCTTTGTTGACGCAATTTTTGTGAAAGCTGAGGCGGCACTGTCACGCCATAATTTTTCGATCAAATTTTTAGATTTTGCTCAAGCAATCTTCGACGAAGTCCGGACTATGGGAACATATCAGCTCGGAAGTTTGCTCATTAAAGTTGTCATTAAAGTCAAATATTCAGAAGCAGACTAAAACATGATTACATTGTATTCCTCATCTTCTCCTGATATCAAAAATATACAGATATGTCATGTTTACTCTAAAACTGTACTCAGAATTACAGAAAATAGGTAAAGTAAGTACTTTTTTGAGGCATAGAGATGACGAGCGTGACCCGTCTCGGTCTTCGGGAGTGGTTAGATAGTCGTCGCTGCCTGTCCCGCTTCGAATCACATTTCTGTCAGATATAATAGGACACAATACTTATTCCAATGGTTGGAAGCACAAAGAGACCGGAGAACAATCCTCCAGTTCTAGATCTAACACGCTGTCAGTGCTCAGTTACACATGTCACTCATTCTAGATCAACACAACTATCACTCTTTGTATTAGAAACATGCTAAATGCATCCATAAATATCATGATGAAAATAACAGAAGTGAATAGTCAAGAAGTCACGGTGGAAGTAGCGTAGAACAACAAAAATATAATAAATGGGCATTTGAAATATGGCATTTTACTTGCTAGCTCCGTAATGCAAGTGCACATTGGAATACCCAAATCAGTCAGACAATCTGTGTTGTCGTTGTAAATTCCCATTCACCTATTGAGAGAGAGAGTCATTTCAGACCGGAACGCAAAACTGCCATACACCTATTGAGAGAGAGTCATTTCAGACCGGAACGCAAAATTCCCATACACCTATTGAGAGAGAGTCATTTCAGACCGGAACGCAAAACTGCCATACACCTATTGAGAGAGAGTCATTTCAGACCGGAACGCAAAATTCCCATACACCTATTGAGAGAGAGAGTCATTTCAGACCGGAACGCAAAATTCCCATACACCTATTGAGAGAGAGAGTCATTTCAGACCGGAACGCAAAATTCCCAAACACCTATTGAGAGAGAGAGTAATTTTAGACCAGAACGCAAAACTGCCATACACCTATTGAGAGAGAGAGAGAGAGAGAGAGAGAGAGAGACAGAGAGAGAGAGAGAGAGAGAGAGAGAGAGAGAGAGAGAGAGAGAGAGAGAGAGAGAGAGAGAGAGAGAGAGTCATTTCAGACCAGAACGCAAAACTGCCATACACTTATTGAGAGAGAGAGAGTAATTTCAGACCAGAACGCAAAACTGCCATACACCTATTGAGAGAGAGAGTCATTTCAGACCAGAACGCAAAACTGCCATACACCTATTGAGAGAGAGAGAGAGAGAGAGTCATTTCAGACCAGAACGCAAAATTCCCATACACCTAATAAGAGAGAGTCATTTCAGACCGGAACGCAAAATTCCCATACACCTATTGAGAGAGAGAGAGAGAGTCATTTCAGACCGGAACGCAAAACTGCCATACACCTATTGAGAGAGAAAGAGAGAGAGAGAGAGAGAGAGAGAGAGAGAGAGAGAGAGAGAGAGAGAGAGAGAGAGAGAGAGAGAGAGAGAGAGAGAGAGAGAGAGAGTCATTTCAGACCAGAACGCAAAACTGCCAACAACAAAAATGAAACCAACAAAAAACTTACTGTTGCTTCGGATAGTTGAACACGTCGGCAGCTCTCATCGCCATTTTCCCCGACAAAGGCCAGGGAAATAATGATACAGTAAGCTTAATTCTAATTGGTTAATCGCTGCCAGGATTACAAAAGGGTGAACGCGATTGGCTAATGGACATAAAGCGCTAAACCAGGCAAACTCGTTTTGAGGCTTGCAGGGAAGTAAGTCCAGTGCAAACCTGAAAACCAAAAGTCCCTGGACTTGCTTCCATTTGCCGATTTTTATCCTTCGATTAAATTTTGTTAGTGGACTTACTTCTTCAAAAAGTCCATAAATATTGATCGCACATCTTAGAAATCTTGACACAAGATGCGCCTTTTCCCCATCTGCATTATGATATGAAAATCTCATTTTTACCAAATTTGGACTTACTGCCTTCTGCCAATACACGGCAGAGCTGTCAATTTATTATTTAGATTTTAAAAGTTAGGTCTAGCGCCCAAACGCACAACGGCCCAATTTGGAGAGGAGACAATCCGCAAAATTAATTCTTTGAAGATTGCTCGCTCTTTACGTAGGGCACCCAGAATGTTCCCGTTCGGTGAGCGTTCTGTACTGTGTGTAAAAGCCTGACAGTATCTGTGATGGTTTACGGGAGGCGTACTGTGCCTTTAAGTAACTGTTTTGATCTGTCGACAACCAATAACATTTCAGGTTTGGAAGACTAATTTGCTGTTGCTTTTGTATTTTTGATACTGTTTTTCTGAAAGCAACGCTTTTTGAGTCTATGTAATAATGGCTATGCCTCAGATATGTTTGAAAGGGGAGAGAGAGAGAGAGAGAGAGAGAGAGAGAGAAAGAGAGGGACAGAGACAGAGAGAGAAAGAGAGAGGGAGAGACAGAGAGAGAGAGACAGAGAGAGAAAGAAAGAGAGAGAGCGAGAGAGAGAGAAAGTGAGAGAGAAAGAAAGAGAGAGAGAGAGAAAGGGAGAGAGAGAGAGAGGGTGAGTGTATGGGTGCATGGGTGGGTAAGAAGGAAAGAAATATAAATACATGTAGAGGGAGGCAGATGTGATTGTAATGCAGTGTCAGTCAATACAGATTTGTTATTAAAGGCACAGTAAGCCTCCCGTAAACCATCACAGATACTGTCGGGCTTTTACACACAGTACAAACACCCTTCCATTTGATCGCCCACCGAACGGGAACATCCTAGGTCCCCTACGTAAAGAGCGAGCAAAACAAAAGAGTTACTTCCCTTCAACTGGCGATAGCCGTGGAGCGATGATTATCAGAATGATTCGGACCGTGGTGCGTTTTGGTGCTAGACCTAACTTTTAAAATCTAAATAATAAATTGACAGCTTGTTACACAAACATTCTTAAATCATAACAGAATTATTTTTTCAACAAGACAAGATCATTACAATTCGAAGTTTTGAAAGTTTGAAAAAAGACAAGCCCGGAAACAGGGTCACGCAAGGTCGTGGTTTTCGTAGCAGACGGCGGTTTATAGTCAGTCAAAAGCCATCGCTAGAAATCTTATGAACCACATTCGTTTGTTTCGTGAAAAGTCAGAGGTACATAATAACGTGCTATTGCAGATAAGCTCACAGCGAGCCGCATTCACATTACAAACTGACGACTGCATTGTGAAAAAGGGAAACTGGATCACACGGGTTCACGATGGCTCAGGGGTAAGATAAACCACGCAAAAATAAATTCTTTGAAAATTGCTCGCTCTTTAGGATGTTCCCGTTTGGTGAGCGTTCAAATGGAAGGGTGTTTGTACTGTGTGTAAAAGCTTACTGTGCCTTTAAAAAACAAAAAAAACTAATTTTCAGGATCTAAGCAATGATCGGTACAGGGGACCAGTGCTGGCAGCTGAAGCCGTGGCCCCGTTTTTCCCAGTAGAGCGAGAGAGCAAGCTGATCATGGACGTGGCCTGTGGCACTGGGAGGGTCGCCGAGGAGGTACGTGTGCCAACTTCTTCTTCTTCTTCTTCTTCTTCTTCTTCTTCTTCTTCTTTGTTCATGGGCCGACACTCCCACGTTCACTCTTGTTTTTACACGAGTGGATATTTTACGTGTATGCCCGTTTTTACCCCGCCATTCAGGTCATACGCCGATTCCGGGGGAAGTAAGCCGGGGTAGTTTCGTGTTTCTATATCCCACCGAACTCTGACGTGGATTACAGGATCTTTTCCGTGCGCTTTTGGTCTTGTGCTTGCGTGTACGTCCCATCATTTGAAAGCGTCTGCCTGAGCACGGATGTGCCGGAGACTGCATATTACCAGTACCGGGAGGAGCATGGGACTTTACAGCATGCACAACTGTTGTTGTAGTGTGCCTTTCTTGCACTTGAACCTCTCAAAGCTGAAGGCTGTGTGGATTTAGCTGATCCTCATTTTGATCAAAAACCAAATAGAGGACAACTGTTTCCTTATGAGGGCTTCATCTTATCGTGTGTTCGTGAGCGCCAGATGTTGGAGATGTTTGAGGTGTTTTCAGAAGGTGATCAAATGAAGCCACAACTTTGTGCCACTGTGCTCGATAGCATGCATACCCCGTTGTGCCTTCTGGTGCAGGGTGACCCAACAACAATACCACCCATTAAAAGGCTGTAATAACTCTCACATCTGTTCAGCGAATGACTTTATACTTGGTGTACATTAGCATGAGATGTTGGATAAAAAGTGTACACCGTGTTTAGTGTGAAGGTTAAAAATGGTTTGATGTTTACGCTTTTGAAAACTTGTTGTTCAAAATCGGATATTGCTACAAAAGTAGGAGGCTTGACACCGAGCAGCAGCCACATTCATTCGACATAAACCGTCCCAACGTCCTGTTATTGTGGCTTGACACCGAGCAGCAGCCACATTCATTCGACATAAACCGTCCCAACGTCCTGTTATTGTGGTTGAGGAAAATAACGAGATGTCCAGTCAAGGATGCGCACACACTGACTGCGGTTTGGCAGGTACGAGGCGAACCACCTGATTGCAATGCCTGTGATGCCAAGCGTGACTTCAAGTCTCAGGCGAACCACCTGATTGCAATGCCTGTGATGCCAAGCGTGACTTCAAGTCTCAGGCGAACCACCTGATTGCAATGCCTGTGATGCCAAGCGTGACTTCAAGTCTCAGGCGAACCACCTGATTGCAATGCCTGTGATGCCAAGCGTGACTTCAAGTCTCAGGCGAACCACCTGATTGCAATGCCTGTGATGCCAAGCGTGACTTCAAGTCTCCAAAGAAGGATACTGTGGTCTATAGTGTCAAAAGCGGCCGACAGGTCAAGCAACGCCAGCAATGAGATTAGCCTATCGTCAATGTTTAACAGTAGGCCGTTCATGACACAACGGACCGCAGTTTCAGTACTACGATTTTTCCGGTAAGCGGACTGGTATGTCTCAAGTATATTGTTTGCACAAACATGTTCCTTTAGCTGAAGCATTACAGCTTTTTCAAGAATTATAGAAATGAAAGAGAGATTTGAGACAGGTCTGTAATTCGTTAGACTAGCTTGGTCAAGGTTTGGCTCTTTGAGAAGTGGTGTGACCTTGGCCTAGCTGCTAGAGGACATCATCGACCACGCACCGCTGATGGTTTGGTGAATTATGTTCTTGTACTTTTGACTGTTTAGCTGCGGAAGCTGGGATTTCCCAAGATGCATGGTCTTGATTCACTTGTACTTTTGACTGTTTAGCTGCGGAAGCTGGGATTTCACAAGATGCATGGTCTTGATTCACTTGTACTTTTGACTGTTTAGCTGCGGAAGCTGGGATTTCACAAGATGCATGGTCTTGATCCAAGCTCGGGGATGCTGCAGAAAGCACGACTAAAGAATCTCTACGAGAAAGACTTTTGTTATTACGTGGATAGCGAACGTCTTCCCATAGATGATGGTAAGTTATGTAGTCGTGAATTCCTTGTACGTGTGTATATGTGTAGTATGCATATTATTATAACTTGATGATGATGATTATTATTATCATTATTACCCCCCGCGGGTTAGGGGGAGTGAAAGAATATACCCGATGCTGTCCAGCATGTCGTAAGAGGCGACTAACGGATTCTGTTTCTCCTTTTACCCTTGTTAAGTGTTTCTTGTATAGAATATAGTCAATGTTTGTAAAGATTTTAGTCAAGCAGTATGTAAGAAATGTTAAGTCCTTTGTACTGGAAACTTGCATTCTCCCAGTAAGGTCATATATTGTACTACGTTGCAAGCCCCTGGAGCAATTTTTTGATTAGTGCTTTTGTGAACAAGAAACAATTGACAAGTGGCTCTGTCCCATCTCCCCCCTTTCCCCTATCCCATCTCCCCCCTTTCCCCGTCGCGATATAACCTTGAATGGTTGAAAACGACGTTAAACACCAAATAAAGAAAGACAGAAAGAATTATCATTATTCAAGTTATTGAAACATCACAGTGCGCATCACATCACAATGAAGCATTCAAAACAGTTTTGTATCGCACCTAGCTCCGCAACGCCTGAATCGGAATGAAATTGCTTCCGTGTTGGAGACTGTACGAGGTATGATCCAAACAAAATGATCAAATGTGATTTTCGCAAAGACTGTTTGGCGTATCTGGCCTAAAATACATCAGTCATTAGAACTACTCTCCTCCTACATCGATGCAAAGTCAGAAGTGCCTAATCTAATCAGACGGGGCCTTAAGGTGGCCTCATTTTGGTTGCTTTTGAGCTCTGATTTGACGGCTTTTTCGAGATCCAGTGTGCAGTAGCACTTTTTGGCAAAAATTCTGTTTTTCAAAGATGGTATCACCAGAACTCAGAAGGGGTGAAATCAGGTATGAAAAATGTGTGAGGCAAAAATGGGATTATTTGTTT
Source organism: Littorina saxatilis (assembly GCF_037325665.1). NCBI lineage: Eukaryota > Metazoa > Mollusca > Gastropoda > Littorinimorpha > Littorinidae > Littorina > Littorina saxatilis. The sequence continues at coordinate 48,169,713 of NC_090260.1, forward strand.
TTTTAGGAATGGAGTTACAACCCCTTTTTGTGGAGACTGACATTTTCCTGAAGGAGAAGGGCAGTCTGGGTTTTGCAGTTTTGTCGCTGACTGACAAACTTGTAAATAAGTTTGGGTAAAAAGGTTTCTGCGTAGTACGTGACAATGACAGTGCTGTTAGAAGACAGAATATCGACAGCAACGGGACCTTCGTGGTCGACAAGTACAGCGAATAGCCCTGTTTCTGCTTTGAAAACCACGCTTACAAATGTGATGGATCTTGCCATTTTGGTCTAGACACGCTTTGTTTCTGTGTTCTCTGGCAATAAAGTAGAAGGAAACTAAATTCTCATAATCAGTGACTACAGTAACAACAAATTTGGGTCTACTGGGTTCACAACGGTTGAGCAGATCGCGTGCAAGAGAACCCGGATCGATGCTCCTTCCCTTCCCTTGTCAGCTACAGAGCCACCCATTTTGCGGCCAGCTTTTGAAGCAGAAGATCATTGAGAAGATTTCTCTGCACTGTTTCAAATAACCGTTTTGAAGCACAACCTAAAAGTGACGTCTTTTAAAACCTCGTCATTTATGACGTAGTAACCTAATGGCGTCATCTCTTAGAGGTATACCAGTTAAATGTTTGGCCTTTCAAATGATATATTACTTTTTATGATCAGTGGCCTGAGACTTGTATAACCGCGGTTTGATCATTTTGTTTGGATCATACCTCGTACATCACGATCATTGACTAAGCCAAAGAGTCCGGATGCGGAGGCGCACGCTCGGTATAGCCTTGACTATACGGGGTGAATACGGGGGACGAGAAGAACCTTCTCAAATCGAAAGAAGGGGCATAGGCGCTTGAATAAGCTCTCAGGGATTGTTAGCGCACCCCAAGAGTGCAATAACAGTTTTGTTAAGTGCATTGCCATTAGCAAATCAACTGTTTCACATCAGTCATGTGACACCAGTACTTACTGACACTCATTATAATTATTATTACAAATATTATTATTATTCATGTGTGTTTGTATGGCTGTCTTTGTGTGTGTGTGTGTGTGTGTGTGTATATGTGTGTGTGTATGTGTATGTATGTGTGTGTGTCTGTGTGTGTGTGTGTTTATGTGTGTGTGTGTGTGTGTGTGTGTGTTTTCAGATGTCTACGACTGTGTGGTGGTGGCTGGAGGGTTCGGCGAGGGGCACATCCCGACAGCTGGACTTAAGGAGATCGCACGTATAGTCAGACCAGGTATTTGACAAGACTAAAAAGAGTATTCTTGATTTCTTGATTGATTGAGTAAGTCACGAGGATAGAAACTTTGTATAGACAGACATGTAACCACACAAATCTAACATCGTCACATAAATCAGCACGAATAAGTACAGTGGAATTCGCTCATAAGAAAGTCAAAGGGAATTACTTTTTCCTTTCTTATATCCCAGATTTGTCGTATCCGGATACCTCTGATTAAGAAAAAATAACAGTATAGTCAACTTAGCAAAAGCATTGTTGTGACAAATGTCGCACCCCAATTAGAGCCGTAATTCCCGGGTCATTTCACTCACACTTTCTATGTCCATGTAAGGCCGTGTAGATGACTATGTGGCGTACTTTGGGCAATTAGTGGTGGCCATGACAGTCAGACGTGAGTGTATGTGGCGTACTTTGGGCAATTAGTGGTGGCCATGACAGTCAGACGTGAGTGTGTGTGGCGTACTTTGGGCAATTAGTGGTGGCCATGACAGTCAGACGTGAGTGTGTGTGGCGTACTTTGGGCAATTAGTGGTGGCCATGATAGTCAGACGTGAGTGTATGCGGCGTACTTTGGGCAATTAGTGGTGGCCATGACAGTCAGACGTCAGTGTGTGTGGCGTACTTTGGGCAATTAGTGGTGGCCATGACAGTCAGACGTCAGTGTGTGTGGCGTACTTTGGGCAATTAGTGGTGGCCATGACAGTCAGACGTGAGTTTGTGTGGCGTACTTTGGGCAATTAGTGGTGGCCATGACAGTCAGACGTGAGTGTGTGTGGCGTACTTTGGGCAATTAGTGGTGGCCATGTCAGTCAGACGTGAGTGTGTGTGGCGTACTTTGGGCAATTAGTGGTGGCCATGACAGTCAGACGTGAGTGTATGTGGCGTACTTTGGGCAATTAGTGGTGGCCATGACAGTCAGACGTGAGTGTATGTGGCGTACTTTGGGTAATTAGTGGTGGCCATGATAGCCAGGCGTGAGTGTATGTGGCGTACTTTGGGCAATTAGTGGTGGCCATGACAGTCAGACGTGAGTGTGTGTGGCGTACTTTGGGCAATTAGTGGTGGCCATGACAGTCAGACGTGAGTGTGTGTGGCGTACTTTGGGCAATTAGTGGTGGCCATGTCAGTCAGACGTGAGTGTGTGTGGCGTACTTTGGGCAATTAGTGGTGGCCATGACAGTCAGACGTGAGTATGTGTGGCGTACTTTGGGCAATTAGTCGTGGCCATGATAGTCAGACGTGAGTGTATGTGGCGTACTTTGGGCAATTAGTGGTGGCCATGGCAGTCAGACGTGAGTGTGTGTGGCGTACTTTGGGCAATTAGTGGTGGCCATGATAGTCAGACGTGAGTGTATGTGGCGTACTTTGGGCAATTAGTGGTGGCCATGATAGTCAGACGTGAGTGTGTGTGGCGTACTTTGGGCAATTAGTGGTGGCCATGACAGTCAGACGTGAGTATGTGAGGCGTACTTTGGGCAATTAGTGGTGGCCAAGACAGTCAGACGTGAGTGTGTGAGGCGTACTTTGGGCAATTAGTGGTGGCCATGATAGTCAGACGTGAGTGTGTGTGGCGTACTTTGGGCAATTAGTGGTGGCCATGACAGTCAGACATGAGTGTATGTGGCGTACTTTGGGCAATTAGTGGTGACCAATACAGTCAGACGTGAGTGTGTGTGGCGTACTTTGGGCAATTAGTGGTGGCCATGATAGTCAGACGTGAGTGAATGTGGCGTACTTTGGGCAATTAGTGGTGGTCATGACAGTCAGACGTGAGTGTATGTGGCGTACTTTGGGCAATTAGTGGTGGCCATGACAGTCAGACGTGAGTGTGTGTGGCGTACTTTGGGCAATTAGTGGTGGCCATGTCAGTCAGACGTGAGTGTGTGTGGCGTACTTTGGGCAATTAGTGGTGGCCATGTCAGTCAGACGTGAGTGTGTGTGGCGTACTTTGGGCAATTAGTGGTGGCCATGACAGTCAGACGTGAGTGTGTGTGGCGTACTTTGGGCAATTAGTGGTGGCCATGACAGTCAGACGTGAGTGTGTGTGGCGTACTTTGGGCAATTAGTGGTGGCCATGACAGTCAGACGTGAGTATGTGTGGCGTACTTTGGGCAATTAGTGGTGGCCATGACAGTCAGACGTGAGTGTGTGTGGCGTACTTTGGGCAATTAGTGGTGGCCATGATAGTCAGACGTGAGTGTGTGTGGCGTACTTTGGGCAATTAGTGGTGGCCATGACAGTCAGACGTGAGTGTGTGTGGCGTACTTTGGGCAATTAGTGGTGGCCATGACAGTCAGACGTGAGTGTGTGTGGCGTACTTTGGGCAATTAGTGGTGGCCATGACAGTCAGACGTGAGTGTGTGTGGCGTACTTTGGGCAATTAGTGGTGGCCATGACAGTCAGACGTGAGTGTATGCCTGTCCTCAAGTTTCACAGTGTATAAGTGCCCTGATGTGGTGACGCAAGATGCCACCATTTGTTTTTCAGTGCTTCTTGTCATTTGAATTTGGCAGGGAGTGGGTCACCTGGAAACACCTATACACACGACGGTTGTTGGGTTTCAGGGTAGAACTGATGATATTCCGTATTGATTCGGACTAGCCTTTGTCGATTTTTCACTCACCTGAGTTTAAGGATTCATATGTGTCCGTCCGTATGTCCGGCCGGTCGTCTGGCCTTTTCCGTGGACAAACAACTTAACGTTGAGGTTATCTCGGATGTGTTTTCAAGCTAGACCTCTGATATTGTGCACACTGTTAGGGTTTGATGATCTCACGAAGTGACTCCAGTTTGGAAACGGTTGACCCTCATCAAAGTTTGGGATCACAGCGGGTCATTGTCGTTTTATACAAACTTAACGTTGAGGTTATCTCGGATGTTTAAAAAGCTAGAACTTTGAAACCTTGCACACTTCTAGGGTTTGATAATGTCCCGACTTGACCTAAGTTTGATTGAACCTCGTCAAGTTTGGGGTCACAGGGGGTCATGTTCGATTCATAGTAACTTAACATTGACGTTATTTCAGGCATTTTTGAAGCTCGAGCTTTGAAACGTTGAACACTTTAAAGGTTTGATCATTTGTCAACTTGACCCTGGTTTGGTTTACCCTCGTCACATTTTGGGGTCACAGCGGGGTTATATTTGTAAAACCTTTAATATTCTCTCAGTCATTTTGGGAACAAAAGCCTCCAAATTTCACACAATTGTAGGTGTTGATTATCAGCAGACATGACAAAAATATGGCATGTTTTCATCAAATTTAAGAGTCACAGCCGGAAAATGGTTGCTGGAGAAGATTTACTGAAGAAAATAAGTCTTGAGGCCATTAGGCAGTGATGTCATTGTTTGATTTGGTGTCTAATTAGTGTCTTTTTTGTAAGCCTTGGCTAGACACAATGTGTTGATATCGCTTCATGCGACTTGTTGTAAGCCTTGGCTAGACACAATGTGTTGATATCACTTCATGCGACTTGTTGTAAGCCTTGGCTAGACACAATGTGTTGATATCACTTCATGCGACTTGTTGTAAGCCTTGGCTAGACACAATGTGTTGATATCACTTCATGCGACTTGTTGTAAGCCTTGGCTAGACACAATGTGTTGATATCGCTTCATGCGACTTGTTGTAAGCCTTGGCTAGACACAATGTGTTGATATCACTTCATGCGACTTGTTGTAAGCCTTGGCTAGACACAATGTGTTGATATCGCTTCATGCGACTTGTTGTAAGCCTTGGCTAGACACAATGTGTTGATATCGCTTCATGCGACTTGTTGTAAGCCTTGGCTAGACACAATGTGTTGATATCGCTTCATGCGACTTGTTGTAAGCCTTGGCTAGACACAATGTGTTGATATCACTTCATGCGACTTGTTGTAAGCCTTGGCTAGACACAATGTGTTGATATCACTTCATGCGTCTTGTTGTAAGCCTTGGCTAGACACAATGTGTTGATATCGCTTCATGCGACTTGTTGTAAGCCTTGGCTAGACACAATGTGTTGATATCGCTTCATGCGTCTTGTTGTAAGCCTTGGCTAGACACAATGTGTTGATATCACTTCATGCGTCTTGTTGTAAGCCTTGGCTAGACACAATGTGTTGATATCACTTCATGCGACTTGTTGTAAGCCTTGGCTAGACACAATGTGTTGATATCACTTCATGCGACTTGTTGTAAGCCTTGGCTAGACACAATGTGTTGATATCGCTTCATGCGACTTGTTGTAAGCCTTGGCTAGACACAATGTGTTGATATCACTTCATGCGACTTGTTGTAAGCCTTGGCTAGACACAATGTGTTGATATCGCTTCATGCGACTTGTTGTAAGCCTTGGCTAGACACAATGTGTTGATATCGCTTCATGCGACTTGTTGTAAGCCTTGGCTAGACACAATGTGTTGATATCACTTCATGCGACTTGTTGTAAGCCTTGGCTAGACACAATGTGTTGATATCGCTTCATGCGACTTGTTGTAAGCCTTGGCTAGACACAATGTGTTGATATCACTTCATGCGTCTTGTTGTAAGCCTTGGCTAGACACAATGTGTTGATATCACTTCATGCGACTTGTTGTAAGCCTTGGCTAGACACAATGTGTTGATATCACTTCATGCGACTTGTTGTAAGCCTTGGCTAGACACAATGTGTTGATATCACTTCATGCGACTTGTTGTAAGCCTTGGCTAGACACAATGTGTTGATATCGCTTCATGCGACTTGTTTTCGTGTTTCTGCAGTTTAGATAGCTCAGTAATATAAGTCATAAACAGCTTCCGTTTATACAGACAGTATTTTTTTCTATTCATCTGTTATTTAATTGATTTGGGACTTAAACAAAACACCTTTAAAATTAGCACTCACACAAACTATGTGAGTTATTGAAGAAAAAGATTACTTCAAGCTCAATTTACGGCTCATGTATAACTCATGGGAGATCGGTTGACCTGTTTGTTTGATGATAGTGATTTTTGTCATCTTGTTCTGTGTCACAATGCAGACTTGTTTGTTTGATGTTGTTGTCATCTTGTTCTGTGTCTCAGTGCAAATTTGTTTGTTTGATGTTGTTGTTATCTTGTTATGTGTCTCAGTGTAGACTTGTGTTGTCCCCAGGAGGTCTGGTTTGCATTGTGATGCGCCAAGAGTACCTGGACCACGTGGCGGAGTACAAGGGAAGGCTGGAACCAACTATGAAAGAGATGGAATCCGCCGGACTGTGGAAAATGGTATCCAAAACAGTTGTACCTAGATATTCTTTTGACAACGATGGCGTCGTGTTCAAATTTGTCGTGTGTTGATAGACGCAAGATGTAACAGAGTTCGTACCCAGATATTCTTTTGACAAAGATGGCGTCGTGTTAAAATTTGTCGTGTGTTGATAGACGCAAGATGAAACAGAGTGTGTACCCAAATATTTTTTTGACAACGATGGCGTCGTGTTCAAATTTGTCGTGTGTTGATAGACGAAAGATGTAACAGAGTTCGTACCTAGATATTCTTTTGACAACGATGGCATCGTGTTCAAATTTGTCGTGTGTTGATACAGAATACAGAATACAGAATGTTTTATTGCCCAGGTTTGGGAACTCGTTTTGACAAATGCAGTGTTGACTCCATTCACTCTGGCCAAGCATACCCAACATACGCAGCTATACATAATAAATGAATTCAACATCAATCAAAAACATACACTAACATTAACACCATAATCACTATATAACATCAAGCGTCAGTCACAACACACACAGACACACAGACACACAGACACACAGACACACACACACACACACACACACACACACACACACACACACACACAACCCCGCACAAGACACGTACACATCTTATCGTCAGAGATATCACAGGAGCTGGAATGAGAAGGAGTAAAAACATTTAAACATAAAAATCACAAATACAATGAACTTGTGTCTGCTGGTCTCAATACTAAAACTACGGCCTTACTCGCTAATCACACACACACACACACACACACACACACACACACACACACACACACACACACACACACACACACACACACACACACACAAACGCAAGATGTAACGGAGTCCACCACGACTTGAACAAACTGGCCATTACACTGCAGGAACAAGGGACGTAAGTCATTAGGCATATTACAGAACAAAAGCGAAATAATGGCGAGTGCGTGTGTGAGCGAGAAATGAAAAGACCAAACAATACTGTTTGAGTAGTACAGTATACTAGTATTGTTTTGTCGTTTTATTAGAGAACAAAGTTTGAAGTGGGCAAATTTGACAGTCTGACTCAATGTCATGGCTCAGTCGAGAGGCTTGAAAAACAAAGTGTGTCCCTAACTAACCCCACACTGGCCGTTCCAATGCAGAATCATGGCTCAGTCGAGAGGCTTGAAAAACAAAGTGTGTCCCTAACTAACCCCACACTGGCCGTTCCAATGCAGAATCATGGCTCAGTCGAGAGGCTTGACAAACAAAGTGTGTCCCTAACTAACCCCACACTGGCCGTTCCAATGCAGAATCATGGCTCAGTCGAGAGGCTTGAAAAACAAAGTGTGTCCCTAACTAACCCCACACTGGCCGTTCCAATGCAGAATCTGAAATAAATGAATAAGGTAGAGCGCGATTTAAAGATCTCAGAACAAAGGGAAGTAAGCGCTTGAGATACAAGTATGGTTGGCTCACCTGAGTGATTGGTCAGTGAGTGTCCGGCCGTGGACAAGTAAATGCACGTTGAGGTTATCTCGGACGTTTTTCAAGCTAGACCTTTGAAACTTTGCACACGTTTAGGGTTTGATGATCTCACGAAGTCCCCAGTTTGGTTGACCCTCGTCAAATCTTAGGGGTCACTGCAGGGTCATGTTCGTTTCATAAAAAGTAAACGTTGAGGTCATCTCGGATGTTTTGGAAGAGCTTATTTTGGGGGGTGGGGGGAGGGGGGTCATTGGTATTGGAATCCGCCTTAAAAGACCTACACAACCCTAAGAAAATCGGGTCTTACAATGTCTGAATGAGGGTAAACTTACAACAGAATGTCTGATAAAACTGGGTCTTGAAAATGTCTTGTTGGGGGTCTTAAAAGGGAGGGAGTCTTCTATGGGGTAAGGTGGTTCAGGGAGGGGCGGGGGTAACGAAGGTAAGTCGTGTGTAAGCATTTGCTTTTCTTGTTAGCTGTTGTTAAAGGCACAGTAAGCCTCCCGTAAACCATCACTGAGCTCCCCGAGCTTCTACATACAGTGCAAGCATACTTCCATTTGAACGCTCACCGAACGGGAACATCCTGGCTGCTTTCTGTCGAGAGTGAGACATTTTCAAAGAATTTTGAAACAAATCTTTCACACAGAAACACACACACACACACACACACACACACACACACGCACACGTACACATGCACACACACACACACACCCGCACACACACACACATACACACACACACACACACACACAGACACACCCGCACACACATACACACACGCACACACACATATACACACACATACGAACACACATACCTAAAGTGTGGATGGTTACCTAAGAGGCGGCACTGGGTGTAGTGCCTTTCTAGTGCACTTGCACTACAACAGCACTGGGTGCAGTACTCGCTCCGGCATCGAAGAATTTTGCACTAAAAAATGCACAAAATTTGACCTATTTCGTCGCCTATAGAGGACGGAAAGAATGTCATTTTGAACATTGTTATGACATTCTTTCCGTCAAAAAAGTCAATTTAACGGTGTTAAATGAAGCGACCATCCACACAATTAGGTTCCCATCCAGAGTTTAGGTTGCCATCCACGTGTGGATGGTTGCCTTATGGTGATTTAGGCAACCAAACCTGTGGAAACGGGGGTACACACACACACACACACACACACACACACACACACACACACACACACACACACACACACACACACACACACACACACACACACATATCTATATATATATATATATACGACTTGTGTCTGTCTGTCTGTCTGTGTGTGTGTGTGTGTGTGTGTGTGTGTGTGTGTGTGTGTGTGTGTGTGTGTGTGTGTGTGTCCGCGATGCACGGCCAAAGTTCTCGGTGGATCTTTTTCAAATTTGGAGTCCGTATTCAGCTACACCCCGGACACAACCTCATCGATGAAATATTTCAACACTCTTGTTTATCTTCTCCAGTGTTTTCAGCCGCGATTATCTCCCTTCCTCCGTGTGGCGTCAATCCATATTCCCGTTACTACGTTACTATTTTTAGAAGGTCACTGCACGTTACTATTTTTAGAAGGTCTCCAGTGTTTTGCGCGTTTATCCCCTTTCCTTTGTGCGCCGGCGAAGCCGGCGTACACCCGGTAGAGCCGGGTCCCAGGCGCAGCCTGGTATTCGGCTCTACTTCTTCCCGGCGAAGCCGGTACCCGGCGAAGCGGGTAATCATCTAGTATATATTTATATCTTTTAGAAAGAGGAGCTCGAGACGATATCTTTTTTTACTTATGAAATGTTATTTTGCATTTCTGAAATGACTAAAAACAACATTTGATCCATCATAAAAAAAATTAAAAAAAATAAAAAAACATTATATCCTTCATGATTTTTGTGGACCCACACAAGAAAAAAGGCATGAAGAGAAAATACTGATTTCTGCTAAACTTGTATTTCATGACTAAAGTGTTATAAAATTAAAAGAAATACAACTCAATACATTAAAACATCAGATAAAAATTAAATCAATTAATCATAAAAAAGAATAAGTACATAAATATATCCTGAAACAATTTTGAATTAAAACAATTATTAATGAATTAATTCAATCAATTAATTATTAAACCAAAAAAACTAAACAATAGAGGAATGCATGATTAAACAAACAGATGCGTTAAAATCAAGAAGTTAATTATAATATACCCAGGACAGAATGTTTCGTTATTTTCACCTTGATATCGCATCAGGAAAATGAATAAAGAAATCAATTAATCTATAAAATAAAAATAATCAATACATAAGAAAAGCGAATAACCAAATGAATCAATAACTAAGTAGATTGATGCCTAAGAGTGCATATCTTTGTGGTGAGCCGTTTTACCTTACACAAATCGGGACTTATAGCAAGGCCATTTATTCCCCTGTCATAACCAGCGAGGAGTTTGGTTTGACACGAAGAAGTTATTTTTGTGTTTTGTTTGTTTGTTTAACGCCCAGCCGACCACGAAGGGCCATATCAGGGCGGTGCTGCTTTGACATATAACGTGCGCCACACACAAGACAGAAGTCGCAGCACAGGCTTCATGTCTCACCCAGTCACATTATTCTGACACCGGACCAACCAGTCCTAGCACTAACCCCATAATGCCAGACGCCAGGCGGAGCAGTCACTAGATTGCCAATTTTAAAGTCTTAGGTATGACCCGGCCGGGGTTCGAGCCCACGACCTCCCGATCACGGGGCGGACGCCTTACCACTAGGCCATCCGTGCCGGTCACGAAGAAGTGTCTGGCCGGTGGAACAGCACCCATAATCCACCCCCCTCCACCCCACCTAAAATGAAACACACAAAGGGAAACTTCCCCTTGTGAAAATTGCCAAACGCCAGAACAGCTTTACAACATTATTTACAAGTCGGCGAGAAGATCAACTATTTGTCTGATGTTAAATAGAAGTCCGACGGGCGCAGTGTCGTAGTGGTAATTAAGACATCGGCCTCCTAATCGGAAGGTCGAGAGTTCGAATCCCGGCCGCGTCCGCCTGGGATATATTTCAATCTCCCAGGTCAATTTATGTGCAGACCTGCGTGTGTACACGCAAGCACAAGATCAAGTGCGCACGGAAAAGATCCTATAATCCATATCAGAGCTCGGTGGGTTATAGTAACACGAAAATACCCAGCACGCTTCGCCCGAATTCGGCGTATGGCTGCCTGAATGGCGGGGTAAAAACGGTCATACACGTAAAAACCCACTCATGCAAAAATCATGAGAGAACGTGGGAGTTTCAGCCCATGAACGAAGAAGAAGAAGATGATATAGAAGTCTAAAGACGAACTCTAAGTAACTTGCACACAAATTCATGCTAGGCTGAATCTCAACAAGACGCTTCTGCCAATGGTATTAATTGTCATGCATTTGACAGACCCTTGATTTTCACGCAACAGTTTCACTAAGTGTACACAAGTCAGAATCCGAAGCAGACAGCTAACGCTCCAAACTCAAAAAGTTTAAACAGAAAAAAAGTTTCAGGAACGTTTAATTAATATTAACAAAACGGAATACAAAAATGTGACCCTCCACCACGTAATGAGTCGCATGTCACCTTTGCATGATTTTCATATTTTTACATTTTCCTAAAGGTTTTTGGCTCACGTAAGTGTAACCTATGCGATCGTAACTTTGTCTGTCTGTGCGTGCGTGTGTGTGTGCGTGTGTATGTCTGTGGTAGAAACTTTAACATTTCGTCATTTGAAGACGTCACATTATGGCGTCACGCGAAGGAATTACTGAAAGTCTTGGTCATTGTTATCTTGAGCGGGCCGAGACTAGTTGGCAGTCGTGTCCCTGTAAGTAGGCTACATGCAGACAGACAGATCTAGATCTAGTGTCTCGCTTTCTTGCACAGTGTCACCTATGCTTACTGTGTGTGTGTGTGTGTGTGTGTGTGTGTGTGTGTGTGTGTGTGTGTGTGTGTGTGTGTGTGTGTGTGTGTGTGTGTGCTAAATGAAGCGACCATCCACACAATTAGGTTGTCATCCAGAGTTTAGGTTGCCATCCACGTGTGGATGGTTGCCTTAGGGTGATTTAGGCAACCAAACCTGTGGAAACGGGGGTACACCGTGTGTATGTGTGACGGAGTGATTGAGTTTGTGTTACTGTTTGTGTATTTCTTACGTGAGCCTTAAAGGCTTCGCCTCTTGTTTGTTATGCTCTATCCAGTGGTGAAACCCGTTTTAGAAAAGAGTTTGAGTTATAAGCCTGTAACTAAGGTGACCCTCAGTGTTACCAGACACTCCCCGGACTTATATTAAGCCTAGCGCAGAACCGCGCGAGGTGACATGCGACTCATTTCGTGGTGGAGGGTCACAAATGATATTTTGTTTTCTCAACAGCAAATCCTTCAACTAAACAATTAACTTTATCATAGTTAACACGGTTCTAAAAGGACTACTTTTTCTTGCTTATGGATTATTGTAACTAGGCATTACACTGTTCTGAAAGGACTACTTTTTCTTGTGGAAGATGTTGCCCAGCACGGCTTTCTCCAGACCCAGGGTGGGAGCCTCGATCAGCATGGAGAAGGTGAAGGCAGTCAGGAACGACAACACCGTCACAGCAATGGTGAAGCACGCCTGCAATGTCAAGAGTTGTCGTTATTGACTGTTGAAAGAAACTTGTTTTTACTTTAAAGAAGGAAGAAGCGAAATAAAAAAACAAAAGTAAAGGAGAAGAAAATCACACACACACACACACACACACACACACACACACACACACACACACACACACACAGACATACACACACACTGAGACACACACACACTGAGACACACACACAAACAGACTCATATACGCGCACACACATACACGCACACACAGGCTCACATACGCACACACACACAGACTCGCATACACACGCACACACAAAAACAGACTCACACACACAAACACACACACACACACACACACACACACACAGCCGTCAGCGCTCTACGAACTGAACTACTGGGCCCCGAGGTGTAAGAGACCAAACCACTGACCCCTGTCCATCCATCCATGTAGAAAGGTTTCTTGAGGTTGCCGGCCAGCGTGCTGACCACGATCAGGTGGAGGAGGTACACGCCGTACGTCAGACGGGACAGCGGGGCCCACGCCCGCCACGACAACACGGTGTTGACGTAACCTGTGTAAAACGTCATAGATAATGGTGAGAAACGTCATTCTACATCAGACGGGACAGCGGGGCCCACGACCGCCACGACAACACGGTGTTGACGTAACCTGTGTGAAACGTCATAGAGAATTGTGAGAAACGTCATTCAACGTCAGACGGGACAGCGGGGTCCACGCGCTCCACGACAACACGGTGTGTTGACAAACCTTGCAAATAACGTCATGGGCACTGAACTGTTAAAAAAAAGTCCTCAGCGGGACCCACACACGCCATGACAGCAGGATGTCAACCAAACCTGTGAACCTGTGTATGTCATAAAGAGTTGCGAGAAACGTCATTCTACGTCAGACGGGATAGCGGAGCCCATGCACGCCATAACTGCAGGTGTTGACCAAACCTGTGTACGTCATAGAGAATTGTGAGAAACGTCATTATACGACAGCAGGATAGCGAGGCCCATGCACTCCCCGACAGCAGGATGTTGACGTAGAATGTCTAACGCGTCACACACACACACACACACACACACACACACACACACACACACACACAGCACACACACACACAAACACACATATCCACACACACACACATATCCACACACACACACATATCCACACACACACATATCCACACACACACACATATCCACACACACACACACATATCCGCGCACACACACACACATTTCCACACACACACACAAACACACACACACACAGACACACACACACACACACACACACACACACCTCCGTGTCCCGTGCAACAGGCGAAGACGACCCAGGCCACACAGACGGCCCACACCACTTTGCCTAGCGCCTCGTACGTCGCGTACTGTGACGGCGACCACTCGATGCCGTGTGTCAGGTCGCCCACGTTGTCGTACAGCACGTACACCAGCACCAACCCCACACACGTCGCCATAGTCCAGCCCAGGAACACAGACATCTGAAACACGACAGCACCAACATTTAACATCTGGCATCGGATCTTGCTAGAAAAACTGTCTTCTGAAAAGAAAAATTCGATTCGCAAATAAAACTCTGTGTGACAAACGGATTTGCACATAATGTATATTGGAGTTATGTGACGCAGGTGTACAAAGTTTCATGGGCCACGAACTTCGAGTAGACACCGCACGGTGAGATGTCGTTGACGCAATGCAGTGGGATGTGACCAATCAGAGAGGAGTATTGACTGAGGTCACGTTTGTAGATAGATTAGACAGCAGAGCTTTGCAGACTATCGACAGGAGAAGAAGTGTCTCCTGATTGTAAAGTTTCTCACCGGGCGCTAGAGGTCGTTTGGAGACTCGTGCCGGTATTGAATCGGTGGATTCAATTGCTGTGTTTACAGGTATTTATTGAATTGATATTTTGCTCGAAGATATTATTTTGCTCGGAAATATTGACTTGAGAAATGACCGGGAGAGTCATGTATGAATTGGCTGAAAAGCGTGCGTTGATGTCAGCCATTGTTGAAAAGGGAATGTTTACATGTTTTTCGGAAATGAAGTCGCTTATGAGTAAGCGGGTGTATATACTGTAACCGCATAAGTTAGTTGACGGTAGTGATAAAGAATGTCATAAAAGTTTATTCAAGTATGGAGACTTATGGTAGTTTAAACTTGTGTATTTTAGCATCCCGGGCCGAGAGGGGTCGCGGAAGTTTGGGGAACAGACGGGAGGTTCTACCCTCACGCTCCAGCCGTGAGCTGTGGGAATACAGGAGGGGAGACGGCGTGAAGCGCTGCGAAACGGGAACCCCGTCCCATTTCACCACACGAGTCAGTTGTGTGGGTGGGGTGAAGCAGTGCGTGCCACTGTATATTGTGAGTACGACTGAGAGAATTTAACCAGCGTGATAGCTGTACAGAGATACGTTTCCCGAGTGAATAACCACGAGACGTCGAGCGTCGTGGGGTTTGTCATCTGTGTATAACAGAAGTGAATAGTAACAGAAGTATTGTTTGAGACAATGACTTCGTGTGTTTTGAGACAGACGGGCTTTCACGGAACAAAGCCTAAAGTGTTATACGTGTGTGCACGTGAACTGTAGACTGCATGACAAAGTAATATGTATGTAATTTTGTGCAGTTAGATTTCTGTGTGTTAACAGAAATAGAACTTTCATGTTGAGCGAAAGTGATCTGTAGAATGGATGTATAATAATATGTTTATGTTGTGTTATTGAACATTCTAATAGAGGTGCAGGGGCAAAGGGCTATACTGTGTTCTTGTCTTTGTGCCTGGTTGGAGTGTTGTGTGTGTGTGTGTGTGAAGGCTAGATAGTAAACAGAGAGTAGCATGCACAATTTCTGATAGGAGTGAATAGACATACATACAGACATACACACGTAAATTCCAGCCGTAACATTTGGTGACCCCGATAACTCTGTGTTAGCTAAAATTTGTAGTTGTTTCCTTGCTTTGCTAAATTTAATTTTGTCCCCTGTGTTGGATTTTTAGAATTTTTGGCAGTAGGTCACGCAGACAGAGTTTTTCAGATTGAGTAGTTGTGTCGTTCATGTCCTGTTTTGTATTTGTTACCGTCTCCAGTTTTACGGTAGTGCTTACTGTACAGTTCTAAGCACTGAGGGATTAACTTCATTTTTCTTCCTGTGGGGTCTTTCATTTCTCTTTCCTTGCTCTTTTCTGTGTCTTCATTTTGTAAAATAGTTAGAACATTTTTTCTTTCTGCTTTGGAATAGGGATCTATCTGTTGTTTATTGCCCTTTGCCTTTGTTAAGTTGTTTAACTTTGATTAATTTTGTTCTTTTTGACTTTGAAATTTTCTAATTTGATTTTGAATTTTTGTTTTTGTTTTTGTTAGGGTGATTGATTAGGTTTGTTGATTTTGTAGGTTTGTTGTAAATAATTAAGGTAATTAGTTGTGATATTTTGATATAGACTTTAATTAGTTCAAGTTTTAGTTTATTTTTGATTTGTTATTTGCTATGGTAGTAGATTAGGTACTTTAAATTTTTTTTTGCCTTAATTTAGTCTGCTGTTTGGAGTGATTGTGTCACTTTAATATTTTTTTTTGTGGAATTTGTTTTATTTGCCTCCAACTACATTTTTTGTTGTCTTGTTGATTTAAATTAGGTTAATTTCATTAGTAGTTGTATAATATAGTTGTTTTAAACTACTATTTAAAACTTTGATTTTTTTTTTAGTTTAATATGGATTGTTTCACTTCATAAATTGTTGTTGGAACTTCGTTTTATTTTGCTTCCAACTGCGTTTTCTTTAGTTGGACTTGACTTATTTTGGCTTTGATTTTCTGATTTAGTACTTAGTTTGTTGATTAGTCTTAAGTCTTTACTTGTGTTGCATTTTTGAACTTTGAATTTTTCCTCTTATTTGTGGTTTGGGGTTGTTGTTTTGTTTGTACATGTATATATGTTTTGAACCAAGATTCGTTTTTGACTTCATTAACTGAGTATCTGACTTTGATTAAAACTGTTGGATATTTTTGCGTGAGATTTACGCCAAAACGTGTTTGGATATAGTCTTGTGTTGACTATTGTATCTGGTCAAAGATTATTTGTGGTACTTGACAGATTTCAAGTAGATTACTTGAACTTGCACTATTATTTGAAACTTTTTCAAAACTTTTCTCTAAACTTGGACATATTTTGGTGTGATTTTGAAAGTTCAAAACTTACACAATGGAGAGCGAAGATGATTATGATGCGTTGTTTGAAAAGTTTGTTAAACAGGCAGAGACTTTGGGTCTGGCTGCAGATAAACGTGAGAAATACGTGAAAGAGAGTTTTGATCGTTTGGAGAGAAAACGAGAAAAAGATGAAAGACTAAAAGCATTAGAACTGGAAGAGAGACAAAAAGAAAAAGAAAGGGAAGAAAGACTAAAAGCATTAGAACTGGAAGAGAGACAAAAAGAAAAAGAAAGGGAAGAAAGACAAAAAGAATCAGATAGACAAAAAGAAAGGGAAGATGCACAAATTGAAGAAAGACGAAGAGAAAAAGAATTGGAAAGAGAAGAAAGAGACAGAGATAGAGAACACCAATTAAAGCAAAGAGAACTTGAGATTAGGCAGGCTGAAATTAGTGCTGGGTCGCGTGGACCGCAAAATGGTCGGGATTCTCACTCTAATGTAGGTGCTCGCCCTATTTACCCCAGGCTCCCTGCATTCAGGGAACAGCAAGATGATATAGACTCATACTTGTTCCGATTTGAAACTCATGCAAAATCTCTGGGATGGGAAGAGACAAG
>NC_090260.1:48194546-48217850 GCF_037325665.1 Littorina saxatilis
CACACACACGCACACACACACACACACACACACACACACACACACACACACACACACACACTTACTTGAGCGCCCAGGGAATCAGACAGATGGGAGCGATGACGTAGAACTGCATGTCGTTGGACAGGTACCAGCTCCACCCAACACACTGCAACCACAAGCTGACTTTTTATAAAGTGCTTTTAAATATCATATCCCAAAAAGCAACAACAAAAAGCGACAAAAACATAAAAGTGCTACGTTTGTGTTTCGATTTTAACCGTCTTTGATGCGTTCTTGTTTTTCGTCATCTAAAATAGTTTATCCGTAAACAAATTATTATTGACTTAAAACATCATTGTTTCAGATTTTCTCGGTGATATACGAGAATAACGAGCCGTCGTAAAAGAGAGTTGGTTCAATCGTAAAAGGAAGGAATTCTACTTTGAATGGATCTATGACTATGCTTTCAGGTTATTTGCATACATGTATAGCCAAAATTAGACAATTGACACAAATCTCGAAGGACAATGACTGTCTCGATCTCTGTCAAACTACACATTGTGGGCAACTAGCAAACAAGGTCAACCTAAACCCCAGGATACTGTCCAACCCACCATGCTCAATTAGAAAACAAGGTTAACCTAAACCACAGGATACTCTCCAACCCACCATGCTCAATTAGCAAACAAGGTTAACCTAAACCACAGGATACTCTCCAACCCACCATGCTCAATTAGCAAACAAGGTCAACCTAAACCCCAGGATACTGTCCAACCCACCATGCTCAATTAGCAAACAAGGTCAACCTAAACCACAGGATACTCTCCAACCCACCATGCTCAATTAGCAAACAAGGTTAACCTAAACCACAGGATACTCTCCAACCCACCATGCTCAATTAGCAAACAAGGTTAACCTAAACCACAGGATACTCTCCAACCCACCATGCTCAATTAGCAAACAAGGTCAACCTAAACCACAGGATACTCTCCAACCCACCATGCTCAATTAGCAAACAAGGTTAACCTAAACCACAGGATACTCTCCAACCCACAATGCTCAATTAGCAAACAAGCTCAACCTAAACCACAGGATACTCTCCAACCCACAATGCTCAATTAGCAAACAAGGTCAACCTAAACCACAGGATACTCTCCAACCCACCATGCTCAATTAGCAAACAAGGTTAACCTAAACCACAGGATACTCTCCAACCCACCATGCTCAATTAGCAAACAAGGTTAACCTAAACCACAGGATACTCTCCAACCCACCATGCTCAATTAGCAAACAAGGTTAACCTAAACCACAGGATACTCTCCAACCCACCATGCTCAATTAGCAAACAAGGTTAACCTAAACCACAGGATACTCTCCAACCCACCATGCTCAATTAGCAAACAAGGTTAACCTAAACCACAGGATACTCTCCAACCCACCATGCTCAATTAGCAAACAAGGTCAACCTAAACCACAGGATACTCTCCAACCCACCATGCTCAATTAGCAAACAAGGTCAACCTAAACCACAGGATACTCTCCAACCCACCATGCTCAATTAGCAAACAAGGTTAACCTAAACCTCAGGATACTCTCCAACCCGCCATGCTCAATTAGCAAACAAGGTTAACCTAAACCACAGGATACTCTCCAACCCACCATGCTCAATTAGCAAACAAGGTTAACCTAAACCACAGGATACTCTCCAACCCACCATGCTCAATTAGCAAACAAGGTCAACCTAAACCACAGGATACTCTCCAACCCACCATGCTCAATTAGCAAACAAGGTTAACCTAAACCACAGGATACTCTCCAACCCACCATGCTCAATTAGCAAACAAGGTTAACCTAAACCACAGGATACTCTCCAACCCACCATGCTCAATTAGCAAACAAGGTCAACCTAAACCTCAGGATACTCTCCAACCCGCCATGCTCAATTAGCAAACAAGGTTAACCTAAACCTCAGGATACTCTCCAACCCACCATGCTCAATTAGCAAACAAGGTTAACCTAAACCACAGGATACTCTCCAACCCACCATGCTCAATTAGTAAACAAGGTTAACCTAAACCACAGGATACTCTCCAACCCACCATGGTTTGCAGCTTGTTGCCGACTACGTTGTTGACGTAGAGGATGTTGTAGTACCAGTAGTGACGACAATTGGTCTCAGCGTCCACCCCTGCCACGTCCTGGTAGGGCCCCTCCTTCAGGTAGGGCGAGACCCCGATGTAGAACGCCAGGATCCCCCCGTACAGAGGTGTCAGTCTGAAAGGTAAGGTAAGGTGAGGTAAGGTAAGGTAAGGTAAGGCAAGGCAAGGTAAGGTAAAGTAAGGCAAGGTAAGGAAAGGTTCGTAACGGTATGGTAATATCATAATTATAGTCTATATGCGTGTGTTAATGTTTTCCAAACCCTAACAATTTTGTTGTAAACCTGGAATTTGTATCGTGCGCATCGAGGAGTGTCTGCATAAAATAGACCTTGGGCAATAAACTATAAAAGGAATTGAAAGAAAGATGTGAGCTACATGGACCATGTGTGGCAATCCTAGAGAGATACCGGCACGGTGGCCTAGTGGTAAGGCGTCCGCCCCGTGATCGGGAGGTCGTGGGTTCGGAACCCGGCCGGGTCATACCTAAGACTTTAAAATTGGCAATCTAGTGGCTGCTCCGCCTGGCGTCTGGCATTATGGGGTTAGTGCTAGGACTGGTTGGTCCGGTGTCAGAATAATGTGACTGGGTGAGACATGAAGCCTGTGCTGCGACTTCTGTCTTGTGTGTGGCGCACGTTATATGTCAAAGCAGCACCGCCCTGATATGGCCCTTCGTGGTCGGCTGGGCGTTAAGCAAACAAACAAACAAACAATCCTAGAGAGTGCAACATCGAACTGACCTCTACATGGATCTGACCTCTACATGGATCTGACCTCTACATGGATCCGACCTCCACATGGATCTGACCTCTACATGGTTCTGACCTCTACGCGGATCTGACCTATACATGGATCTGACCTCCAGATTCTGTGGACGTAGTAGAGTATCATTCCGCTGATGGTCACCCCAGACTTGCTCGTGCTACGCAGGAACAGCAACGAGGTCAGGCATCCGCTGTGAACAAACACACAAAAAACAGTCAATGACACTGCTCCACAACAGCTGTTGAACACACTTCTTCTTCTTCTTCTTCTTCTTCTTCTTCTTCTTCTTCTTCTTCTTTGTTCATGGGCTGAGACTCCCATGTTCACTCATGTTTGTTATGTGCATGGCTGTTTTTACCCCGCCATTTAGGCAGCCATGCGCCGCATTCAGAGGAAGTATGCTGGCAATTTTCGTGTTTCCATAACCCACCGAACTCTGACATGGATTACATGATCTTTTCCGTGCGCACTTGGTCTTGTGCTTGCGTGTACACACGAAAGGGGGATAAGGCACTAGCAGGTCTGAACATTAGTTAAACACAATCACTCTTACAGAGTGTTCGCCTTCTTCTCTCCCATCAGCCATACAGCATTGAAACTATAAACGAACACAAAACAAAGTAAGCGACCCGAAGAGAAAACCACAAAGAGTAAAACAGACGTGGGCAGGGGAGGCGACTCAAACCAAGCACATGTACACGCGCATGTCACTCTGCGGGATGTAACATTTTTTGGGGAACAGTACCTGAGGAGGAAGAATGTGTCGACGGACAGGAGAGCTGCTGGTAGAACCATGTAGGAGAAATGCTTCAGCATAATGAACGTGGAGTTTGTGTTACCTGAAATAACACACACACACACACACACACACACACACACACACGCACACACACGCACACACACACACACACACCGGCACACGCGCGCACACACACAAACAAACACACACACACACACACCCACATACATACACACACACACACACACACACACACACACATACACACACACGTCAAGTGAATTCAGCCCACGGCAACTGACTTTGTTTGTATACTCCAGTTGCATGCAAGGTGCTTTAAGCCTTCTTTTTAAGCTTGTTTTGCTATCGTGTTGATTTTCTTTCCTTCTTCTTACTCTCAAATCCCTAGAACGACTCGATTTCAATATTCAAAAAAAGTCTACTTTAAATGTAGACAAATCATATTCGCTTCGTACACACGTATCACGTGTCAATCCACTGGTCTAAAATGGTTGACGTATGTCAGATCAAGACCTATGCATACCAATACACATTTTGCCTGTCATATTTCAATCTGTCATCTGCGATCGAATAATGACCTGCGACACACGTTCATTTAGTCAAAGAAAGGCTTCCTTACCAGTAACTATCATACCATTGTCAAGTACACGTCATCGCCCACACTTGTACAAATAAATCGTATTGATATTTTGTTTCCCAAAGAAAATGCGTTCAACATAATCAGTATCTTCTTCACAACAAGTACAAAGTGTACTCGCTGCAATACCAACTTCATGCCATACAACATTAGATGGATACATATTGTGAATAAGTTTCTGTTCTAACAAACGCTATCTTGTCAGTTTGTGAGATAAAAAATGCAAGTTTTACGCCCTCACGGCAAAGCCATTAGGGGCATGTTCCCGAGTTTTAACCCGACTTTAGATGGGATACACAAGTGTAAGCGTGTGTGGGTGGTATCAGCCATCTGCACTTATGACAGAATGGCCGAGGTCTTTTACGTGCCACTGTGGTGACACGGGGGTGGGACATGGCTACCGTCTCTGGGTCTGCACAGTTAATGAATAAATAGTGAGAATAATTTTCCATTGTATCAAACGCCATCTTGTCAGCTTGTGAGTGCATGCAACTGACCTTGTGCTTGTCCAAAGGACACGAAGCAGTGACCCAGAACGACCCACGTGATGCTGAGAACCCGGATGCCGTGGAGACAGCGGATGTCGGCCTTGTTGTGTGAACAGTCCAGCACCTTGCGTCCGTTCCGCAGCACGGAGAAACTCAGCAACACTTTGCGCCACACACCTGGGGACAGGTTAGACATTTATGGGACTAAAAGGTTTATCATGCAGTGTCACTATGTGACATTTTGTCAACGCGCTCAAAGTTCAAGGTTGTGGGATTGGGCGTGGGTGGGGGGATGGGTGGGGAATGGGGTGGGGCGTGGGTGGGGGATGGGGTGGGACATGGGTGGGGGTTGGGGTGGGGCTAGGGTGGGGGATGGGGTGGGGTGTGGGTGAGAGATGGGGTGGGGCGTGGGTGGGGGATGGGGTGGGACATGGGTGGGGGTTGGGGTGGGGCTAGGGTGGGGGATGGGGTGGGGTGTGGGTGAGAGATGGGGTGGGGCGTGGGTGGGGGATGGGGTGGGACGTTGGTGGGGAATGGGGTGGGGCGTGGGTGGGGCGTGGGTGGGGCGTGGGTGGGGGATGGGGTGGGACGTGGGTGGGGGATGGGGTTTGGGCGTTGGTGGGGGATGGGGGGTGTGGATGATGGAGCTTGAGAAACTTACTCCGAGACCTGGCCAGGGTCTAGGGGCTGTTTTAACCCCGGTAGAGGGCGATAACGGGAGGAGGAGGGTGGAGAGGGAGGTCATGGGTCCATCAGTCAGAAACAAAATTCAGCAAATGGAAAGGTTATTTGATAGCATCTCCTGGCAGATGTAATACATAGAATAAGTCTTCACGTCGAATGCGTTAACTGCCATCAGTATACAGGGAATGTGAATGTGGTCTCGTGAGGATTCAAACTGCTCCTCCATTATATTCATAAAACAACACTGGTTCTTTCGGGCTCAGTATCTTTTCCTCGGCGAGTGTTAGATATTCTACACGACAAGTCTAAGGGAAACAACCAGAGAAATGTTATCCATTGTGAGTTTTGAATTATGTCCCTTGAGATGGGGAAGTGAAATGGCTTGTCCGGTTTCATCATAACTCCATAAGCACGCAGCAAAAATACATTTCTGGGACAAAACGGTTTATCATGCAGTGTCACTATGTGGACTAAAAAGTTTATCATGCAGTGTCACAATGTGACATTTTGTCAACGCGCTCAAAGTTCAAGGTTGTAGATTGTTGACCGGACTCACTCCTGTTACCCCTCTCAATCAGTGTTTACACATGTTTCACGCTCAACACTGAAAACAGGAAAGCAGAGGGACAGCCGACAGACAGTTGTCTCTGATACAGACAGACAGACAGACAGACAGTTGTCTCTGATACAGACAGACAGACAGACAGTTGTCTCTGATACAGACAGACAGACAGACAGTTGTCTCTGATACAGACAGACAGACAGTTGTCTCTGATACAGACAGACAGACAGACAGTTGTCTGTGTGTGTGTGTCTGTGTCTGTGTGTGTGTGTGTGCATGCGTGTGTGCGTGCGTACGTGCGTACGTGCGTGTGTGTGTGTGTGTGTGTCGTGCTTGTGTTCGTGCGTGCGTGTGTGCGTGCGTGCGTGCGTGTGTGTGTTTGTTTGTGTGTGTGTTTGCGTGTGTGTGTGTGTGTGTGTGTGTGTGTGTGTGTGTGTGTGTGTGTGTGTGTGTGTGTGTGTTGAGGTACTCTTAAATTCAACTTCAAATTTGACAGTCCTTACTGCCTTCAGTGGAGGAGTTTTTGACATCAGGAGTCGCAGCTGTTCCATTCTGTGTCACTCCCCCCGTCTTGCTGTTCCCTCCATTGGCCATCACGCCCTCCGATAGTCCACCTTCCATGTGCATTACATTTCCATTGGTCAGATCGCCATTCACGTGAACTTCATTGGCCGCCACGCCCTCTGATAGTCCACCTTCTATGTGCATTACATTTCCATTGGTCAGATCGCCATTCACGTGACCTCCATCAACAGTGTTGATCTCTTTTTCTGTCAGGAATCCTCCATTGGTATGACCGTTACTGATTGCTGGAACTTTTTGTTGGGGTGTGATGTTTTGCCGTGTGTCCGTCCTGCCGTCCACATACACACCATAGGCCGTGCCAGCGACGCAGAAGAGGGTGAGGATTGCGAAAGTTATCCTGAATGTGTAGAGGAAATATCATTAGTTTATGTGCCACGGCCAGGAATTAAGCTGCATATATACTGTTCAAAAAAAGAAACGCATAGCTTGTAATATTTGGTTAATTTAGTTATATGGCTACAAGGATATCCACCAAACTGCAGAAAATGTTTATCTGGTCGTCGACCTTTCGTCCATTGCCACAAGTGAGCTCTGCACGTGACGCATGCGTTATCAGTGGCTACAATGTCAAAATTGCTCATTTGGCGTGACCACTCGTCATGCTTCAGTGTAATCTCGTGAAACTCGGGGAATATTGAGCTCTCACCATGTCTTCCAAAACCCATAAAAGCGGATTGTTCGCCACAAAGAAATCAGACGACAATTCAGCGACGAAAGATGGCCCGATTGAGCAGAGAAGACCGCCAAATTGCATTGGGTCGTTTACAAGCAGGCCAAAGTCAACGTGCAATCGCCAGGCACTTCCACGTGTCCCAGAGCACCATCAGTAGACTGTGGGTCAGGTTTCAAGCCACTGGCTCCGTTGCTGACTTGCCACGAGCGGGAAGACCAAGGGCGACAACTGCTGCTCACGACCGCTTCATACGGCTCCGCCACCTCCGGAATCGTTTCCTGTCGGCCTCATCTTCTGTCCAGGCTCTCCCCGGGCCACACCGATTATCGGACCAGACCGTGCGGAACCGCCTGCATGAAGCTGGTTTGAGAGCTCGCAGACCTCACAGAGGAGCTGTCCTCACCCGCCGCCATCGCCAGAACCGAGTGCAGTGGGGCAACCAGCACCTTCGCTGGACCGTCCGGAATCACTGGAGACACGTGTGGTTCAGCGACGAGTCCTACTTCCTGCTCCAGTGACATGATGGTCGGAGGAGGGTCTACCGGAGAGTAAACGAACGTTACGCGCCCAACTGTGTGGATGAGGCACCCGTTCATGGTGGTGGAGGCGTCATGGTGTGGGGGGCGATCAGTACCGCTGGAAGGAGCACCCTGGTGCACGTCCAAGGGCGCATAACTGCCCAGCGATACGTGGAGGAAATTCTGCGCCCACACGCCCTTCCTCTTCTGGCTGACCAGGATGCCATATTCCAGCAGGACAACGCTCGCCCGCACACAGCACGACTCACCACCCAGTTCCTCACCGACCACCATGTCCAGGTGCTTCCCTGGCCATCCATGTCGCCAGACATGAACCCGATAGAACACCTCTGGGATGAATTGGACAGACGTGTGCGCAGGCGAGAAGAAGCGCCGGCAAATCACCGCGATCTATTGCAGGCACTTCAGGAGGAGTGGGACACCATCCCACAGCAAGATATCCGGCATCTGATCCAGTCCATGCCCAGAAGGTGCCGGGCAGTTGTTGCTGCTCAAGGCAGTCACACCCCCTACTGACTTGACCGCTTCGGCACCCAATCGTATTGATTGACTGATTGATTTGAAGATGCAAATGAACTGTGTGTGCATTCAACTGTGTCCATACCAAATTTCAAACAAATAATCTAAATATTGGATTTTCTGTTAATTTTTTCGAAAAATTAAACAAATTTGGCAAGTAGCAACTATGCGTTTCTTTTTTTGAACAGTATATGTTACTATCCACAAATAAAAAAAATAATTGGAGAACAAAATGTCCCTCATTATTATTGCAGTCAACGTTTAATTAACACACGCGCATACTGACAGGCGGACAGACAGACAGACAGACAAACACACACACAGACACAGACACACACATACACACACACACACACACACACACACACACACACACACACACACACACACGCACGCACGCACGCGCGCACGCACGAACGCAAGCACGACACACACACACACACACACACACACACACACGCACACACACACACACACACACACACACACACACACACACACACACACACACACAGTTAGCTCTGTATTTAGTACCCATCGAGGCAGCCAAGCCGGTTCTCCCAAGTGTAAACACCACTGTTAAGTACAGTGTTAAGACCAGTGTTCAGGCCAGTGTTAAGACCAGTGTTGAGACCAGTGTTGAGACCAGTGTTAAGACCAGTGTTAAGACCAGTGTTGAGACCAGTTTTAGGACTCATGTTAATGCCAGTGTTAAGACCAGTGTTGAGACCAGTGTTAAGACCAGTGTTAAGACCAGTGTTAAGACCAGTGGTAAGACCAGTTTTAAGACTAGTGGTAAGACCAGTGGTAAGACCAGTGTTAAGACCAGTGTTAAGACTCACATGACGCCAAGGAATCTCTTGTCTCCGCTGGGATCTTTGCGACGCTGACACGTGACAGCGTATATCGGGGTGCCCAACGATTCTGCCACAAAGACAAACATATCGGGATAACAGAGGTGGAATGCAATACAGTTGGAATGTAACATAAGCGGAATGTAACAGAGTTGGAATGTAACATAGTTGACATGTAACAGAGGTGGAATGTAACAGAGGTGGAATGTAACAGAGGTTGAATGTAACAGAGGTGGAATGTAACAGAGGTGGAATGTAACAGAGGTGGAATGCAATACAGTTGGAATGTAACAGAGGTGGAATGCAATACAGTTGGAATGTAACATAAGCGGAATGTAACAGAGTTGGAATGTAACATAGTTGGCATGTAACAACATGGATGTTGCAGAATGGCACATGTTATATCAGTAAAAAAATATATTCCATAACAAAAAAATCCTATTATGCACAGAAAGCCGTTGGGTGGAAGATGTTAAGTGGCTGTCCTGGGCTCGTATCGGGAATATGGGATTTGAAATTACACTCCAAAATGATACTAGGAAGCAAGAAAGAGCAGCTTGGTCGTTTGCTTGTTTGCTGGCTTGCTTGCTTGCATGCCAGCTTTGATAGTCGTTGTAGGTTTTTTTGTTAAACAGTCATCACATTTACTTCTGCCCGTAGGAATTTAGCATTTATACGTATTCAGTTTTGTATTGTATTGTATTATGTTGTGTTGTATTGTATTGCATTGTATTGTGTTGTGTTGCATTCTATTGTATTGCATTGTATTGTATTGTATTGCATTGTATTGTATTGTATTGCATTGTATTGTATTGTGTTGCATTCTATTGTATTGCATTGTATTGTATTTTAATGTATTGTACTGGATTGGATTGGATTGGATTGGATTGGATGTTATTAAATAATAGTGTATGGTATCGTGATGCATTGTATTGTGTTACAGAACCTACTGGCAGTGGGGGCCAGCAGTGCCCGGATGTTGGTCTCGCTGCATGACCGAGGCAGACACACATGGACACGCAGAGTTGGCTGCACGCCCAGAAAGAGGTCCTGGTTCTGACCTTTCGTCTGCACACACACAATAAGATACGATACGATACGATACCATACCATACGATACGATACGATACGATACCATACCATACGCGTATACGATACGATGCCAAACACTACGATATAACTATACCATCTTATAAATAAAAAGAAAACACACCAGTAACCAGGTTAGGTAAGTTTAAATCAATATTTCGGCATGTAACTGCCTTCTTCGGGATGGTATGGAAATAAATAAACACATATAAATATCCGCTTTTAAATGTAGAAACCCAAAGTTTGTCGCTCTTTTTACATTTAGTCAAGTTTTGATTTGTTCTTTGCTGCTTTCAACTGAATTCCCTGCCCACTCAGACTCGACTCGCCCTTCATTCACTTCTTTTAACGAAACAGTTAACAACTCATCGTTTAAGATTCTTTACATGTGTATTGTTACTGTAATGAAGATCATTATAATGAAGATTGATTATAAGGCGCTTATAACTATAATTATTAGGATTTACGCCATATAAATACCCTTATCATTATTATAACACAAGATGATTTAACTCGTAGGCCTGGACTCAAACTACCATCAGAAAAAAGTATTATGTCTGTCTCTCTCTCTCTCCCTTCTCTCTCCTTCCCCTCGCTCCCTTCCCCCTCTCTCTCCTCCCCTCTCTATTTGTCTCTCTCCCCCTCTCTCTCTCCTCAATTCTCCCTCCCTCTTTCTATCTAGCTCTCTCACACTCACACACACACTCTCTCTCTCTCTCTCACACACACACACACACACACCCTCTCCCCCTCTCTCTCTCTGTCTCTGTCTGTCTGTCCCGACTGTCTGTCTGTCTGTCTGTCTGTCTGTCTGTCTGTCTCTCTGTCTCTCTCTCTCTCTCTCTCTCTCTCTCTCTCTCTCTCTCTCTCTCTCTCTCTCTCTCTCTCTCTCTGTAACTTTACCATAATGGCCGGAGCTTGGAGAGTCAATGAACAGAACTGTCCCTGTATGGTGTGCGACTTGTTGGTGTGAGAGATGGACACACACTCGTCATAGTCACCAACGAAAGTGAGCTGACCGGTCAAAATGCCGGACACTGGTTTCCCCATCGCGTCCAGCACTGAAACAGCAGAAGATGAGTTGGTTGCTTAAATCTAACCATGCACAATCATCAGTTCAATCCCACTATAAAGCCAACATGCCGCCATGATAAAGCCCCGCCCCCTTTCCCTATCTGTCACTAAGTCTGTCAAAGACACGTGTCGCCTTGCTGAAGCCCCGTCCCTTCTCTGCTTGTCACTTATTCTGTATAGCCCACATGTCGCCTTGCTGTAGCCCCGCCCCCTTCTCTATCTGTCACTCACTCTGTAAAGCCCACATTTCGCCTTAATTGCTTAAATCTTATAAAGAAAAATTATCAGTTCACTCACACAATTAAGCCAATTAGTCGCCACGATCAGGGCGGGGATGTAGCTCAGTCGGTAGCGCGCTGGATTTTTATCCAGTTGGCCGCTGTCAGCGTGAGTTCGTCCCCACGTTCGGCGAGAGATTTATTTCTCAGAGTCAACTTTGTGTGCAGACTCTCCTCGGTGTCCGAACACCCCCGTGTGTACACGCAAGCACAAGACCAAGTGCGCACGAAAAAGATCCTGTAATCCATGTCAGAGTTCGGTGGGTAAAAGAAACACGAAGATACCCAGCATGCTTCCTCCGAAAACGGCGTATGGCTGCCTAAATGGCGGGGTAAAAAACGGTCATACACGACAAATTCCACTCGTGCAAAAAACACGAATGTACGTGGGAGTTTCAGCCCACGAACGCAGAAGAAGAAGAAGAAGAAGTCGCCACGATAAAGCCCCGCTCCTTCTCTATCTGTCACTCACTCTGTAAAGCCCACATGTCGCCCTGCTGAAGCCCCGCCCCCAGAGCCAGGAGGTCGGCAGCGCACTGTGTCGCGGGGTCCAGAGTGACTGTGTGACGCAGTGTGTGTGCCAGTCCCGGGTCCCGGGCCAGCACTGACAATATCTCCTGGGCTGACCGAGACAGCAGGGATGTCAGGCTGAACAGAGGGAAAACATGGTGACTTTGTGATAGGGTATGTGCACCTGTGTGTGTGTGTGTGTGTGTGTGTGTGTGTGTGTGTGTGTGTGTGTGTGTGTGTGTGTGTGTGTCTGTTTTTTTGGGCCTGTCTATGTGTGTGTGTGTGTGTGTCCATGTGTGTGTGTGTGTGTGTGTGTGTGTGTGTGTCTGTCCGCCCGTCCGTCCGTCAGTCTGTCCGTCTGTCTGTCTGTCTGTATGTCTATGTCACTCCCTCTCACTCACTCTCTCTCTTTTTCTTTCTCTTTATCTCTCCCCCTCTCTCTCTCTCTCTCACTCTCTCTCTCTCTCTCTCTCTCTCTCTCTCTCTCTCTCTCTCTCTCTCTCTCTCTCTCTCTCTCTCTCTCTCTCTCTCTCTCTCTCTCTCTCTCTCTCTCTCTCTCCTTCCGGACGGTCAAGTCCACTTTGTTCACCTGCAAATTATTTTTCCCCCTTGTACATACACATTGTGTTTGATGCAATAAAAATTCGCCTTCGCCTTCGCCGTCTCTCTCTCTCTATCTCTCTCTCTGTCTGTTGGTGTGTCTGTCTGTATGTTCGTTCGTCCGTATGTCTGTCTGCCTGTCTGTCTCTCTCTCTGGAGGAATGGTTTAACCCCATGAAGAACCGTGGGCATATGTGACCCTCCACCACGAAATGAGTCGCATGTCAAATTTGCATGATTTTCATGTTTTTACATTTTCCTAAAGAGTTTTTTTATGCTCTATCCAGTGCTGAAACCCGTTTTAGAAAAGAGCGAAAAATATTTGAGTTATAAGCCTGTGACTGAGGTGACCCTCACACTGTTACAAGACACTCTCCGGACTTATATTAAGCCTAGCGCAGAACCGCGCGAGGTGACATGCGACTCATTTCGTGGTGGAGGGTCACAATTCTGATATGATGAGCACAACAGTATTGTGCCTTTAACTCCCTGTGTTTTATCCCCGGGTTCAGTGCATGGACCTACCCGGGGTCAGCGAAGAGAGTGCCCGGAGAGCTGTGACCAGAAGAGCTGTTCCGTAACGACTCTACCACGTTGATCATGCTCTGAAGCCACGAGGCAGGGATGACCGGCGTGGTGTTGTTGCTGCTGCTGGTGGTGGTGGTGATGGTGGTAGGACGGGAGGTGGGAGTGGTGTTGCCGATGGTTGCCTGAGCGTGGAGGCAGACCAGAAGACAGGAAGCCAGCACCAGACCGAGAGACCACATCGTGTATTCTGCCATGCAGAGGGAGTTCGTTGTGTATGGTGTTATTGCATGTCAACATCAGGCACTGACTTAGTTAAAGTTACTGGACCTGTTAAACTCCAGGTGCACGGAGCCCTGGGGCTCTTATGATTAAATGTTTTAACATTGACTGGGAATCGAGATGAGGGTGTATGTATGTGTCTGTGCGTGTGTGAGTGTAAAGATCGATTCCGAGAAAACTACTACAGCCGCACTCACCTAAACGAAACACGCTTAAGCAAAAAACTCGGATATCTGAAACCAAAACCAATTTCCCGCCAGACCCTCCTCTTTGTAAGACTATTTCTAATTCGGATAAGCCAAACTCTGTCAAAAAATAGCTAACTTAAACACGGACATCTCAAACGTGATTTTGACAGATAAGCCAAACTCTAAACACTGTCGGAGAGACATTTTTTTAATTTTTGCTTGAAAAAACACGTCAGGAAGATAAACATATATCGCCACGGCTATAATTATCCTACGGAAACGAACACGTCACCTGTTTTAGAGTATGCGGGGAAACTGATGACGTGTGCCACATTGACCAAGAAATACACGTGTCACGTGATGCGACGTTGAAATCCTTGCGGCTGCCAGCATGTTCCAAACAACTGTTGCAGTGTTCAAAAACGAGTGGCTCTCATACAAACCTCTTTTTCCAATCGAAGGAAGAGATCTTTGTGAAGAGCAAATCTACCTGAGGAATGTATGTGCATGCTCATTTTGAGCGAGTGGTGAAGATCAAACCACAATAAACATGCAGCGAAACAAAACATTTGCCTACAATCTATGTTTACGGAGATTTGATCTTGATTTATGACCACAGAGACAAATTGTCTAATTTTGTTTCTTTTCTTTCTTTAATGGAGAGGGTTTCATTAAACATTACATTTATTATGATTTACTTGGAATCCGTTTAACAAAAGCGTAGTTGCTTGTGGAATCTTTGGTTTTGTTTCTGAGATGTGTCACTGTTTTCACCATTTATTTTTACAGTTGGCTTTGAGGTATTAATAAAGCTCCACTGAAGAAAGCACTTGTAACTTGTCACTGTTTTGATCTTATTCATTTAAACACACACACACACACACACACACACACACACACACACACACACACACACACACACACACACACACCACGCACAGAGAGCTAGAGAGAGAGAGAGAGAGAGAGAGAGAGAGAGAGAGAAGAGAGAGAGAGAGAGCGAGAGAGAGAGAGAGAGAGAGAGAGAGAGAGAGAGAGAGAGAGAGAGAGAGAGAGAGAGAGAGAGAGAGAGAGAGAGAGAGAGAGAGAGAGAAACATTCCAAGTGATTTTACAACTTATCCTGAAAAAAACTCGCTTAAGCCGAACTGCAGGGTAATTTCTCGGGAAAGGTTTGGCTTATCCGAACTCGGATATGCACAAACTCGGATAAGCGAAACGATTGTTCATTCCCCGAGCGAGTTCGGCTTTAGCGTGTTTGACTGCACTACCGAGAAAACTATTGGACAGATCTTCATGAAACTTAACATGAGAGTTCCTGAGTATGATATCCCAAGACTTTTAATTTTTGTTTGTTTTTTGTATAAATATCTTTGATGACGTCATATCCGGCTGTTTATGAAAGTTGAGGCAGCACTGTTACGCTCCTATTTTTCAACCAATTTTGTTGGTCAAGTAATCAAATGTTCGACGAAGCCCGGACTTTGGTATTGAATTTCAGTTTGAAGGGTTACAAACTAATTAATGAGAATCAAATTTGTGCACACAGATTTAAAATTCATTGCATCGTATTTTTTATCAAATTATGAATCTAAAAATATTACATCTGTCATTTCTACTCTTAAAATGTGATCACAATTAACGACATAATGTTAATTAGTACTACGATTAAAATGTAATAAATCGATCCAAAATTATTTCATCTTTTTCGTTATCATTTCTTGATTCCAAAAACATATAGATATAATATCTTGTATTCAAAACAAGCTCAAAAAATTAAAAAAAATACAGAAAAGCGCGCTTTCCTTCTTACCTCAATACGCTATTGAGCTATTCCGGCTTGTCAATTTCACTTCGTGTTGCACGGGAGAAGTGTGGGAATTGTCGAAGCTGTTGTGTCTTGGTGAAACAAATGCAGTGCGTTCAGTTTCAGTCTGTGAGTTAGACAGATTGACTAAATGGTGTAATTTTGCCTTACGCGACTTGTTTACGAGTTCATTTTGGACTGCAACCGGGCAGGTCTTAGTCGCCCTTGACCAGGCTCACATCAAGTCCCGCACGTGAACTAATTACGTCAACAATGAAAAGTCTCCAAGGAAGTGTATTAGTCTCGGCGAGAGAGAATTATCTCTGTTTTGGGCACTTTACCTCAAGACATTGTGTGTGATGACGTCAGAACATTTTAACTGATGGTATGTAGGCCCATTTTGGCACACCGGACACAGCCTTGAGCCCCAGAACGTGTTCACGGGAAATGTTAATGACTCTTTGGGGAGAGATGCGAACTGACAAATCGAATGAAGTTTCGTTTGGCTGGCAACACTAAAGGTACGTGTAGACGTCTGTGAGATAGTTGTGGGAAGCTCCTGGCTGTTTATATCGTAATCTGCGACAAAACGACAAATCTTTGCTCTCCATGCTGTGACATGGGCACTGCATCTTTATTTTAAGTGTGTATTAGTGAAATAGATTCCGTATTGCCGTATAACTATAACAATTCTCACTAAGTGTGTGTTCAAAGTCGTAAAAAGGCAGGCGGATGCGTCGCAGATAATTATTCATTTTTAATGTCCTCATTTTAGTGAACAATAAAGACAGTGTTGTTGTTGTTGTCGTTGTTGTTGTTGTTGTTGTTTAAGAAATAATAGCGAAAAGTAAATAATAAAAGTGTGCCGTCTGACATTCTAAAAATAAATAAAACGTTAAATTGAAAATTCAATCCAGTCGTGACAGCACAAAGCATATTAAGATCAGTGCTTGCTCGGACATGTTTTCCTGCTTTTACTTTCAGCGGTTCTTCTGTTCGCTTTCATTTCCTCCCCCCGCCTTTTTAATTTTTTTAATTTTCTCGTTTGTTGGTTTAAACAGGTTTTTTTTCCATTTAGTCAAGTTTTGACTAAAGGTTTTAACATAGAGGGGGAATCGAGACGAGGGTCGTGGTGTATGTGTGTGTGTGTGTGTGTGTGTGTGTGTGTGTGTGTGTGTGTGTGTGTGTGTGTGTGTGTGTGTGTGCGTGCGTGCGTGCGTGTGTGTGTGTGTGTGTGTGTGTGTGTGTGTGTGTGTGTGTGTGTGTGTGTGTGTGTCTGTCTGTGTGTGTAGAGCGATTCAGACTAAACTACTGGACCGATCTTTATCAAATTTCACATGAGAGTTCCTGGGAATGATATCCCCGGACGTTTTTTTCATTTTTTCTATAAATGTCTTTGATGACGTCATATCCGGCTTTTTGTAAAAGTTGAGGCGGCACTGTCACACCCTCATTATTCAATTAAATTGATTGACAGTTTGGCCAAGCAATCTTCGACAAAGGCCGGACTTCAGTATTGCATTTCAGCTTGGAGGCTTAAAAATTAATTTATGACTTTGGTCATTAAAAATCTGAAAATTGTAAAAAAAACAAATATTTTATAAAACGATCCAAATTTACGTTCATCTTATTTTTCATCATGTTCTCATTCCAAAAACATATAAATATGTTATATTCGGATTAAAAACAAGCTCTGAAAAATAAAAATATAAAAATTATGATTAAAATTAAATTTCCGAAATCGTTTTAAAAACTGTTTCATCTTATTCCTTGTCGGTTCTTGATTCCAAAAACATATAGATATGATATGTTTGGATTAAAAACACGCTCAGAAAGTTAAAACGAAGAGAGGTACAGTAAAGCGTGCTATGAAGCACAGCGCAACCGCTACCGCGCCAAACAGGCTCGTCACTTTCACTGCCTTTTGCACTAGCGGCGGACTACGTTCAGTATTATTCTGTGAGTTCCACAGCTTGACTAAATGTAGTAATTTCGCCTTACGCGACTTGTTTTTTTTTATTCATTTGCATAAACACAAAGCAATAATTGTATGCTATGATGAAGGAGCACAATAATATAAACTTTTGAATGTGCTCTTAGAAACAAACGAGTAATGTTTTCTTCTTCTTATTTTTCTTTCAGTTTTCTTGTTCTTATTTTTCTCTCCCGTTTTTTTTTTTAAATTTCCTCTCTTTTATTGAGGGTTGTCTTTCTTTTGCTAGTATTTTTTGGCTCACGTAAGTGTAGCCTATGCGATGATAAACTTTGTCTGTCTGTGCGTGTGTGTGTGTGTGTGTGTGTGTGTGTGTGTGTGTGTGTGTGTGTGTGTGTGTGTGTGTGTGTGTGTATGTGTATGTGATAGAAACTTTAACATTTGAAGACGTCACATTATGGCGTAAGAGGGTTAGACGTCACGCGAAGGAATTACTGAAAGTCTCGGTCATTGTTATTTTGAGCGGGCCGAGACTAGTTGGCAGTCGTGTCCCTGTAAGTAGGCTACATGCAGACAAACAGATCTAGATCGTGTCTCGCTTCCTTGCACAGTGTCACATATGTTTGTCACTGTTTGTCGATTTCTTACGTGAGCCTTGAAGGCTTCGCCTCTTGTTTTTTATTACATTTTCTATTCTATTACTCTTTGTTTTGCACATGAAACTATAATGTTTTATTTGTGCTAAATTCCTGGAAGCAAGCACATAGAGCATACCCTCACTGTCGCGGTATTTGTATGAACATTTTGAATGCAAAAAGATTTAATCAAACAGAATATTTAGATCACAAGCGAAAAAGCATACAAGACAAGAGGCGAAGCCTTCAAGGCTCCCGTAAGAAATCGACAAAGAGTAACACAAACTCATTCACTCCGTCACACATACACACACACAGTAAGCATAGAGGACACGGTGCAAGAGTGCGAGACACTAGATCTAGATCTGTCTGTCTGTAGCCTACTTACGGGGACACGACTGCCACTGAGATCGACACTGCGCTTTCGACAGCGCTTCCTGGTGCACACACAGGAAACACGCTGTGCAGATCAACCTGTAGGAAATCTCCTTTGGTATCTTCTTTATCTATTTTTCTGGGGCTACGAAACCGAACAATGTGAAATCGTCTTCCCCGAATCGGCGAACTGCAGCTGGGTGAGAACTGTATCTATACCACAATCCTTCACGCGATCTGACCCAACCTTGACCCCTGACCTGGTCTACATACCACACACGACACAAACCAGTCACCTGTTTTTACCCACCCCCCCAAAAAAAAAATAAAAAAATAAAAAACACCACCCGTTTTCTTTGGATACACACTTTAACTACATACGTGCCGACGAAATGTTGACCATTGCTTCAATACTTTAAAGCTGTTGCTTGGATAATAACCAGGTACAATTAGTATTTCGGTGTTCAGTCAAATGTTAAAGTTTCTACCACACACATATACACACATACACACGCACAGACAGACAAAAGTTAGCATCGCATAGGCTACACTTACGTGAGCCAAAAACCTTTTGTTGTCCCAAACAAAAACAAAACCAAAACCAAAACAAACACACAAGCACAAACTGAGAAAAAAACACACAAACAAGTGCAAAAACGAAGACAGAAAAGTCTGAGAAACAATATTCCCCCGACATAAATATGCAAAGGAATCAACTCACCAGATGTGTCTACCTCCGTTGTATCGATGCTGTAGTGATAAAACAACCGTACTTTCTGAGGGCTTTTCCAACACACACACAACGACAAAAGTGGCAAGAGTGCAAGTGTTTTGTAGGTATATATGCTCGTGAAATGTAGAGGGCAAGAGTATGTAGATTTATATTAGGCCAAAAAAAAATAGGTCTGTTTACGGTAACATAGGCCAACAAAATAGGGTCGGTAGGGCGGGAATGTTTTTTTTGTTTTTTTTGTTTTTTTTTTCCAAAAAACCATATTTTTACGTTATTTTGCCAAAAAAACAATTTTTTTTTTTTCTCCCCAAATGCCAAAAAAAAGTCTAGGGTCGCGCGAAAAAAATAGGGTCGGTCGGGTTACCGTAAACAGACCTATTTTTTTTTTTGGCCTTATGTTATCGTGAAATGTAGAGTTCTATACGCACCCATAAAAAGAGCAAGCGTCTGGAAAGTTTGATTGACCAAATAAGGCGTGATAGTTCTATATAAAGGGAGAAAAAAGTGATATGGAAGTATAGGCCACGTACTCTCTCGATGTCTGTTGATTCAGTTTATTCAAATAAAAGAGTACCGCAAAGACCCCTGTTATCATCACAAAGAATGTTACACTGGTACACTATGTACTCTAAAACCCCGTGCGACCGTTAGTTTGAAACAAACATTAGTCCCTGTTCTTGTGTTCTTTATTCAAAACAGTTTTTATGAAATTAGCATAGTCATACGCCTTATGTGAAAGTTGAATTAAAAACAAACTTGTTTGTTGGTATTGGGAAAAAAAAACTGTTTGATTTCGGTATCTTGTTATACATAACAATATTAGTTTAATGCCAGTAAAGCTGGAGATCTCGAAATATCTTTTATCTTGTCTTCTCTTAGCGTGCATATAAATACGTGTTGGTTGACGTGAGAACATTACAGTGACTTGTTGTTGTGTTTGGCTGTTTGGCTGTTTGGCTGTTTGGCTGTTTGGCTTCCCGGCTCTTTCTCTGGCTGCCCGTATGTTTTTCTGTCTGTCTGTACGTGTCTATGTATCAGTCAGTGGTTGCATCCTGAACTCAGGTCAAAATGAGTTCGGCTCATTCTCTCTCTGACAGGATGCCTTGAGTTTCTTTGTCTGGCAAGGAAACCGATATATTGTATAGGTTACAACACGAGTGGTTTTTTATATGGCTTGTATTTCAGTCAAGACCCAGCGGATGAATATCATCGAGAGACACGAGCCTCTGGCGAGTGGCTCTCGATTGATATTCCCGCTGGGTCTTGACTGAAATACAAGCCATATAAAAAACCACGAGTGTTGTAATCTGTATATCCCATTCTACCATCAAACACAAAGTGTAGACTACTAGCGGCACTGTTGCGATCTGTGCAGTGTAAAACAGTGTTGGCAGCGAGACTTAGCCCTTTTGCAACCTTAAACTAAGTGACCGTCGCTGAAAAAATAAAACGAATGAGTGCATCGATAAGTACGCGGTAACACTACTTTCAGACCATTTAAAAGCTTTAAGTAAAGGTTCATAAGTTGCAAGAAAGTAATGAAGTCGTATAGAAATTAGTTTAGTTGAAGCGCACAATTCTTTTGTTTTGCGTTTCAGGTCGGCAGAACGGGCGAAACGGGTTTGGGACCCATTTGGCTTACTCGATTCAGAATCGATTCCACGTTGTTTTTCTCGAACGTGTGTAATTAGGCTTATTGACAGAGAAGCAAATTTTAGGGAACAAATATGTAGGTTTAGATTTAACCATTTGCTCCCTATTTGAAATGTATCTACGTGATAAACTGTTTTGCGAGTGTGTTTGCATGGATGAACTTAAACTGGTATGGGCGTGAGGAAAACGCGACCGACACGTCTGTCACCGCCGATTGATTGCATTTTGAAGGAATATGACTGGATTACGGAAAAATACACACATGTTAAGTTCTTGGATACCTTCATCGCCAATGTGGACTTGCTGCAGAGCCAGGCAAAAGAGTAGACTTGCTCGCAAAACAGCCAATATTTGATAGCGAAGCCCAACCGTGCCAGGTAAGGACGGTCTGACAGATTCTCAAAAGTCGTCTGCTAACGATGCAAGGGAGCGTACTCGTGTTTTTGTTTTGGTTCGCTAGCATCTGGTTATCTTGTAAGTTGAATGTTCGTTTTTTTCGACCTGCATTGCTTTCATAATGAAAGAAACGTTTGCTTATTGCATCTCATACATCAGATCAGTTCTGAGATTCATTTTTGCGTGCAACTGATATGGTTTTCTGAGCCGTGCAATACGATTTTGGAACTTCATACAAATGTGTCACATTGTTCGGCGCGAGGTCAAAGGTCGGGAGGAAAGTAGTTCTTTGCCCAAATCGGAATCTGCACTATCATATATTTTTTGGAGTCCATGATGTAGAGGCTCGTGTCTCCCGATGATATTCATCCGCTGGGTCTTGACTGAAATACAAGCCATATAAAAAACCACTCGTGTTGTAACCTATACATATATATATTTTTTTAACATATTTAGAGCTTTTTGTAATGTATCTATATCTATATACGGCTTCTGTGTGTCTGTCTGTCTGTCTGTCACTTCGCGATGCACGGCCAAAGTTCTCGATGGATCTGCTTCAAATTTAGTGGGCATATTCAGGTACACCCCGGACACAATCTGGTCGATGACAATTTTCAACACGTGCTCTCAGCGCGCCGGTATTCGGCTCTACTTCTTCCCGGCAAAGCCGGGTATTCATCTAGTTATTGATATAAGCAGATTCGCGATCGTCGATAATGATTTTTCATGGTGTTTTGTAATTTTTAAATTTCAAAGGAATTGATATGTAAGACAGTTTCAAGCGAGCTATTTTTTGCGGCTGTATTTACTGTGCAAACAACTCTAAATATGGCAAAAGTGTTACGTGATAATCAACCGTTTGGTTTCGGCGCTCACTGGAGCAGACGATTTTTTTCTGTAACCAGTTGACAGTGATGAAACCATATATTACGGTCTCTTTCCGGCAGCAGTCCCAAAATTGCGACTTGTTTTGACCTTAGAACGACGTCTTTATCATAACTGTGAAGAACAGAACGGAGACCACTGTCGAAGTCGGCCAATCTGCAATCATTTTTGTCTCGCGAACACTGATCTCAAATTTAGATCAGTGCTCGCGAAAAACATATGGGAGATAACTCTGTATTTTTGTTTTGATAGATTCGCGTAGGACTGTAGCGTCCGGTCAGAGAGACAACTGGCAATAGCCGTGGAGCGATGCTTATCAGAATGTCATTGGTTGTTGTTGTGTGTGCTACATGTTTGTTTGTCTGTCTGCCTGTGTCTAGGTATCAGTTACCGTGCTCGTTGTTTTAAAAACAAATAAAACATGTAGTTATCTGTTTTTCTTTTCATTAGTGATGATAATGGTGATGGTTGCTTGAGGTTTCGTCGACAGAATCGTCGTCGGTGTTAGTGTTGTTGTTGGTTTTTTGTGTGTGTGTGTGTGTGTGTGTGTGTGT
This sequence comes from Littorina saxatilis, assembly GCF_037325665.1. Classification (NCBI taxonomy): domain Eukaryota; kingdom Metazoa; phylum Mollusca; class Gastropoda; order Littorinimorpha; family Littorinidae; genus Littorina; species Littorina saxatilis. The sequence continues at coordinate 48,217,269 of NC_090260.1, forward strand.
GTGTGTGTGCTTGTGTGTTTGTGAGTATGTGTGTGTGTGTGTGTGTCTGTGTGTATGTGTGTGTGTGTGTGTGTGTGTGTGTTGATCTCAGTTGCATGCAGGCTGCTTCAACCCTTTTTTTGTTTGTGTGTGTTGTTGTTGTTGTTGTTGTTGTTGCAGTGTTGTTGTTAATGCAGTTGGCGTTGTTGTCCCTGGTGCTGCTGGAATTGTAGGTAAAGCTCAGTGTCAAGATCAATAAATCAAAATGTCACCTGTTACCATGGCCACAGACAGTACTCGTCAGCTGAACACAAGAAACAGGTGACTGTCACGACTACCTCGTGAAGACTTTCACCGAGAGACGTTTATCAACATGTACCCATATCTGTTATCATTGGGCACTCTTGAGTACTCTCTTATTCGGAACTTGGGCTGTTTAGACTCTGTGCGTGGGTGTGTGTGTGTGTGTGTGTGTGTGTGTGTGTGTGTGTGTGTGTGTGTGTGTGTGTGTGTTTATGTGTGTGTGTGTGTGTGTGTGTGTGTGTGTGTGTGTGCGTGTGTGTGTGTGTGTGTGTGTGTGTGTGTGTGCGTGTGTGTATGCGT
>NC_090260.1:48218050-48250550 GCF_037325665.1 Littorina saxatilis
GTAAACTTGTAGAGCTAGTTATTTTTCGATAATGACCCAGCAACCAAACAAATAACGAGCCAGCAACAGCCTGAATCCTCGATAGTGCAATGGGTTGAGAAGCTGTTCTGTTTCGGTACTACTTTTGCGACTGAAAAGTTCCGAACGCTCTATACGTACGAAGTATACATCTCTGGAGCAAACAATACAAACATACCGCATTTAAATTAACAACTACAGGCCTGAACACATGAATCTCCATATAAAATCCATGAGTTCGGTTGTTTTCTGAATCTAGATCTGCCGTGCACAAACCGTTCATCACAAGCGAATTCCCAAGGCATGTAACTCATACTCTAGCGACAAGAGTAGTTCCCCTTCTTTTAACGCAGTATCTTCGACAACACTGACTGCAATCCGACGGTCAGTTTTCAACAATATTTCATTTTATAAACAGATCACACGCAACCAAATGCACACATCTCATCAATTTAAACAACATAAAGCGGTTTCATACACTAGTTTCCCCAGAAAACTGAACTTCATACAGTAATTAACGTTGGAACACGGGTGCAAAAGTTCGTCTGCTAGTCCCATTTGACGAAAGAACATTATCCTAAGATAATACTAAAACATAAACAGAACACACAATATCTGCCTTTACCGCCATAGCAGAATAACAGCATATCTGTGTACTTTATTTTAGTCCAAAACAGGGAAACTGACAAGAAGTGTTAACAGAATGGAATGATTTGCACGGAACTATACAACCGCGCATTAATCGATCGCCTGCGCAGGTTGACTGGTTGAGTGATTCGGATTCGATCAAACTTTCGCACAAAAACTCCTGTTTTCTTTGAATAACTGAAGAAAGGAGGAATAAAGAGGTTACACACCTCGTCTCAGTGATTATTAAAAATAATGGTCTCAGTTCGCGGTCATGAAAAAGCTCGCTGAAGCTCGCATTTTTCATGATCCGCTAACTTCGACCATTATTTTTAATAATCACTGAGACTCGGCATGTAACCTCTACAGACTGTTCCAAAAAAAACTACAGAAAATTGGCCATTTTGACCTCCATAATGTAACATCTTAAAAGTAAGTGTAGTTGGAGCTGTCTTTAACGACAGTTTGAAACTGTCTACCCGAGTTGTTATCGCAATTAAAGAAAGCCGCCGTTGGCTACTCGGGTGGTGTCTTATCGCTTTCAAGAGTATGTCAAGAGTATGTCAAGAGGTGTGTATGGGGTGCACTCAAGCGCAGAAGACAACGTGATTGCATTCGGCTAACTGAGAGCCGTCCCGTCCGTCTGATACGTTTAGCAGTCGGTATAGCGAGATGGTAGTGTATGAATGTTATGTATTGGTGATGTAGAGATAGTACAATGTAATTAAAAAAAATAAATTTAAAACAAACATGATTTTAAAGGTTGTGAAAGACAGGTTGTGAACGTTAGTTTGGGCCGAAACTGGCAGCCGCAGTCCGTTTAGACATGTGATCGCAGTTGACAAGTAAGCAATATCTTAAAACATGTCGCGTAGACGAAATTAATACATTCAGTCAACCCTTCGAACTCACATTATGAAAGACAATACGAAGACAAAACTCAATACCTGTGTCGATTTCATACCTGACGGCGACCGCTATCGCGTTCACGCCACAGAAAGCCAGTATAGCGCAGTAGTGTAAAGCGCTTCTTATGAAATTGTGCTTTTTCTATTGTATAATTTTTTTTCGAGCTTGTTTTAATCCAAACAGGACATTAAACGTTGTATGTATTTTTGACCAAAATAGGACATTTTACACAGATCGAAACAGTCAGTGTTCCTCCGAGACCGCGCTAGCGGTCGAGGTGAACGACTGTCGAGATATGTGTAAATTGTCATATTTTGGTAAAAAAATACAAATAAAATGTATGTATCTGGGTAGAATTTCTTGTAGTTTTTATGATTGAACGCACACAAACATGCACTATTTTGTAGTCTCGGCTGGCCGCCTAAACAGACGTTTTGTCGGCCTCTGACGTCACATAGCTCAAAGAAGGGAAATCCAGTGTTCAATCGATACACATAGATTTGTTTATGGAATCAGAAAATGATCAAGAATAAGATTACATCTTTTTGGATCGATTCATCACATTTTATTTTTAAATACAATTTTCTGACTTTTAATGGCCAAACTCAAAAAATAATTTGCAAGCTTTAATCCTGAAATGCAATCCTGTTGTCCGGATTTTGTCGAAAGTTACTTTTACAGAATTTTAATCAAATGAATCCAAATATGAGGGTGTGACAGTGCCACCAAAACTTGTACAAAATGCCAGATATTACGTCATCAAAGAAACGTATCCTCCAGTAGTCCAGTAGTTTTCTCTGAATGGCTCTACACATACATACACACAGACCCACAGACCCACAGACACGTACTACGTAGGCCCTACACCACAACCCTAGTCACGATTCCCCATCTAAGTTAAAACATTTAGTCAAAACTTTACAATATGTTAAAAAATATATATATATATATATATTTCGTGTGGTCGTTATAGACAAAGTGGTGGACAAGCTTTCATTGGACAGGTTTGATTGCACGATCGGACTAAAGATTCAAACACACCGATTGGCTTCAAGGGAGCCCGGGTAGCTCAGGTTGTGGACTTGTGATCCTAGGGTCGCGGGTTCGAATCTCGGCCGGGGCCCAGATATGTCATAATGATATACTACAACAACAAAAGTTCATGGAAAGATAGAAACGCTTACTTGCGTTGCAACTTTCAAAACATTTAAGAGTAATTCGCAGTCGGCTGCAGGTCGAACATCATGGAAAATTACATATGAAAATCCGGACGAGGAAGTAAACTTTACCAAAACATTATTGCGAGAAATGTCGCGACAAAACTGCCGGTTGTTGTTATTTTTCTACCTCAAATGCACTCGACATCTGCATGAGTAGGAATAGCATAGAACACAAAATACGCATGCTAACTTAACAAGACAACATGTTCTAGGTAGATAATGTTTGACTTTCTTCTCTCATGTAAAAGTTGTATATCATCTATATTGTTGTATCATAACAGAATTCAGACGTTCAAACGATTTCTGAAACAGACGTGTGCTGCCTGCTACATATATCATTAAACAAATCAAGCCAGTGATGTTGAGAAGAAAAAATATCGACAACCAACTATACCACAACGACAACAATCGATAATTTTGCGCACAAAACAAAAAAAACTTTCGGGAAATAGAAGTCAAGTAAGCTGATCAACTGAAAGAAGAATGAATCTGAATACACATATTTTTTCTTCTTTACCCCTGTCTCCACCCCCTGACCTTGGTTCGGCGCGTCGTTAACAGATACTATGATTTGACACGATCGTTACCTCACAGACGACACGACTCGCCGCGTCTACCTCTCCCTGTGTGCTTCTGTAGCGGCATGTATAGGATGAAAAATATTAATTAATTTATTTTTGTTGTTGAGCAACGGTTTTTACGAACACATAGTGTTAAATAAAACCTTGAAAGAAAAATGATTGTTGTGTATGCATGAACCGCGCACAAGTTCTATCACGCCTCTTCTGAGCGGCTCCCGTTCCACCAAGGGCAACATTTTTTTCTGCCAACGATTTATTGCATGAAGAAATCAAGTTGACACCTTCTTCGAGCTTCGTGGTCCGCCAGTAAAGTAGCGCACATACTAAATACATTCATCCATTGGCCCAAATGGTCATGTGATAAACCCAACGCTCCGCCCACTCCACTCAAAACACTTGACCGCCGCGTCAATGAAATCTTCGCTGGTGTTTATTGGATGGTCTGTTTTGTTACAGGCCGAACGCTGCCCGTCTTACAGAAGGCTCATAAGACCGCGTAAAAGCCATACCACGTTGAAATCAGCGGTTCTCTTCTAAAAGCGTGATTGACATTGTCAGTTAGTCAAGCAAACGAATGCACGCGTTCACGCATGCACACACATTAATATACGTTTGTTCTGCGAATTGTTTGCTTGTTTCTCTATGATTTGTTAATGCGTGCGCGTGTTTGTATGTGTGTTTATCACCAGTCGACATAATTACTGAAATACTCAATTCTTTGGACGCAACAGCACTCTGCACTTTCAAGCATGTACTACATGTACTGTTTTTGTACATGGGGTTAACACACGTTGTTTTGCATAGAAATCTTAATTCGTTAAGCGGGGAATACTTTAAAAAACAAAACCCACATGTTTTAACGATTCACGTAATGTTGCTTAGCTAACACAACAATTCGCCAAGAAAAATGTACTTAGCATACCCATTCCTAAAACGAGTATAAAGGATCTTAGTTGGAAAAAAAAGGGAAGTTTTGTTTTTGTTTTTTAAGTAAGTCGCCCAAGCGCTCTATCAACTTGGCTAAAAACAAATCTTTGAAAAAAAAACACAACTAACTACACACACACACACACACACACACACACACACACACACACACACACACACACACAAAAATAAAAGAAAAGAGAAACACACACTAATGTGACATGATATAACTGAGTTTGCTGAAAACTGACGAAAAAGTACAAGACCGGAAAATCGCAAATGCTTACGCATAAACTTTTACAATTTCTTAGAAGCGCTCCGAACAGACACAATCACACACTCACATGCAACTTGGAAAAGCACTTCACTGGACAGTTCGGGTTGCAATTTTGGTTATTGTAATTATGTAACCACACACGTACCATCTGAACATCAGTGTCTAAGTGTTCAGTTATTCACACGGGTTTCATCTGCTTGGGTAATGGATTACAACTAAATAGCACTGAAAAAATTAATTTAAAGAATCAAGAATCAAACGCAAAAGAGATTATCGCCAGAAGGTGAAATCCTGTTTGTATGAAAAGAAATAATCGGCAACGGTAACGGAGCATTTTACAGTTAGTTATTTCAGATGTTTCCAAATTACATCACTGCGAATGTCTCTTGGGCTTCGAAAGGTGGATGTCGCCGGGGAAAAATCACTAAAACGGCTTATTTATTTCTTTATTTGTAAATGAAGTCCTTCCAATACGTATCAATGATTTGGATCACCACCTCAGGTTTGCCTAGGAAGGCGTAATCAATATTTTCAATTTTACGCCGGCAATAAATGTTTACTTTGCGCGTAAAACATATATTAAGAGCGTACAATTCATCAACAGTAATTAAAACAAACAGAAAATCAACAAACTAACTTACAAACAAGCAAAGGGACACGAGAAGAAAAACAAGTCGCGTAAGGCGAAAATACAATATTTTAGTCAAGTAGCTGTCGAACTCACAGAATGAAACTGAACGCAATGCAACGCAGCAAGACCGTATACTCGTAGCATCGTCAGTCCACCGCTCACGGCAAAGGCAGTGAAATTGACAAGAAGAGCGGGGTAGTAGTTGCGCTGAGAAGGATAGCACGCTTTTCTGTACCTCTCTTCGTTTTAACTTTCTGAGCGTGTTTTTAATCCAAACATATCATATCTATATGTTTTTGGAATGAGGAACCGACAAGGAATAAGATGAAAGTGTTTTAAATTGATTTCGAAAATATAATTTTGATAATAAATTTTATATATTTAATTTTCAGAGCTTGTATTTAATCCGAATATAACATATTTATATGTTTTTGGAATCAGAACATGATGGAGAATAAGATGAACGTAAATTTGGATCGTTTTATAAAAAAAATATTTTGTTTACAATTTTCAGATTTTTAATGACCAAAGTCATTAATTAATTTTTTAGCCACCAAGCTGAAATGCAATACCGAAGTCCGGGCTTTGTCGAACATTACTTGACCAAAATTTCAACCAAAACTGAGGGCGTGACAGTGCCGCCTCAACTTTCAGGAAAAGCCGGATATGACGTCATCAAAGACATTTATCAAAAAAATGAACAAAATGTCCAGGGATTTCCTACCCAGGAACTCTCATGTCAAATTTCATAAAGATCGGTCCAGTAGTTTGGTCTGAATCGCTCTACACACACACACACGCACATACAGACTCAGACACAGACACACACACACACACACACACACACACACACCACGACCCTCGTCTCGATTACCCCCTCTACGTTAAAACATTTAGTCAAAACTTGACTAAATGTAAACAAGTCGCGTAAGGCGAAAATACAACATTTAGTCAAGTAGCTGTCGAACTCACAGAATGAAACTGAACGCAATGCCATTTTTCAGCAAGACCGTATACTCGTAGCATCGTCAGTCCACCGCTCATGGCAAAGTCAGTGAAATTGACAAGAAGAGCGGGGTAGTAGTTGCGCTAAGAAGGATAGCACGCTTTTCTGTACCTCTCTTTGTTTTAACTTTCTGAGCGTGTTTTTAATCCAAACATATCATATCTATATGTTTTTGGAATCAGGAACCGACAAGGAATAAGGTGAAAGTGTTTTTACATTGATTTGGACAACTTAATTTTGATAATAATTTTTATATATTTAATTTTCAGAGCTTTTTTTTAATCCAAATATAACATATTTATATGTTTTTGGAATCAGAAAGTGATGGAGAATAAGATGAACGTAAATGTGGATCGTTTTATAAATTTTTATTTTTTTTTACAATTTTCAGATTTTTAATGACCAAAGTCATCAATTAATTTTTAAGCCACCAAGCTGAAATGCAATACCGAAGTCCGGGCTTTGTCAAAGATTACTTGACCAAAATTTCAACCAATTTGGTTGAAAAATGAGAGCGTGACAGTGCCGCCTCAACTTTCACGAAAAGCCGGATATGACGTCATAAAAGACATTTATCAAAAAAATGGAAAAAAAGGTCTGGGGATTTCCTACCCAGGAACTCTCATGTCAAATTTCATAAAGATCGGTCCAGTAGTTTAGTCTGAATCGCTCTACACACACACACAGACACACACACACACACGCACACACGCACGCACGCACATACACCACGACCCTCGTCTCGATTCCCCCTCTACGTTAAAACATTTAGTCAAAACTTGACTAAATGTAAAAAACAGAGACAGAAATGGGGGAGGGGAGCATATGGGGAGGTGGAGAGAGGCATTACAAAAACTTTCCTGTTGACGAAAGCAAAATGACGCGAAATGAACCCAATGATGGTTTTTTTCAAAAGTAATGTAGTAAGCTTACAAAAGTGTTCTTTTTTGGTTTGTTTTATGTGTTTTCCTTTTAACAGCCAACTGTCGCCCAATTAGGGACTGCTCTACATTATGCAAATGAATATGAATAGTTAATGGTTGAAAAGTGTGAAAAAGAGAGAGAAACAAAGAGAGAAACAGACTGGTAGAGAGAAGATGGAGAGAGGGAGGGAGGGATTCAAAGAACTGTTGCCGAAAGCAAGGCATCTCGAGATAATGGCCTATAACCTGTTCAGGTAAGTATGTTAAAAGCAATTAACCGCTGAACTCATCCTCTCTAAAGAGTACACTTCACACCAATCGCTGAAGTTTTCAAGGGGTCATAGAGTACACACATTGGACAATAGAGAGGCCGTAAAAGGGTCGCGTTGCCATTGGTCAACCTGACCACGTGATCAGCCTCGGCACAAAGCTACGTCCGTGGTCATGGAAACCCTTTCTAGTTCAGTCCTGGCTCGGAACAGTTTTTTGTGGGGTTTTTTTCCGAACGATGTAGGCGTCTCCCAGGAATTGTTTTGGTTGGCGTGCGGAGCGGAGAGTTACAAATTACTTTAAAAGAAAACACTTTGGTTACTTCTCAGAGTGTTATGTATGGTCCGACTGAGGTGCCAGTAGCGGACGTTTTAAATGGAAACAAATTGAAACAACTTTTACAGCCCGGACTTCGGTATTGCATTTCAGCTTTGTGGCTTAAAAATTAATTAATGACTTTGGTCATTAAAAATCTGAAAATTGTAAAAAAAAATAGGCCTATTTTTTTTTATAAAACGATTCAAATTTACGTTCATCTGATTCTTCATCATTTTCTGATTAAAAAAACATATAAATATGTTATATTTGGATTAAAAACAAGCTCTGAAAATTAAAATTACAAAAATTATGATCAAAATTAAATTTTCGAAATCAATTTAAAAACACTTTCATCTTATTCCTTGTCGGTTCCTGATTCCAAAAACATATAGATATGATATGTTTGGATTAAAAACACGCTCAGAAAGTTAAAACGAAGAGAGGTACAGAAAAGCGTGCTATCCTTCTCAGCGCAACAACTACCCCGCTCTTCTTGTCAATTTCAGTGCCTTTGCCATGAGCGGTGGACTGACGATGCTACGAGTATACGGTCTTGCTGAAAAATTGCATAGCGTTCAGTTTCATTCTGTGAGTTCGACAGCTTGACTAAATGTTGTATTTTCGCCTTACGCGACTTGTTTAAAATCAAGAGTCAAACTGACACAAAGATTTTCACCTTCCATTTCTCTGTAATGGAGGCACGCAGAGGCACGACGTAGAGAGAGCGTCAGATAACCGCGACGTAGGTTTGGGGAGTCGGGTCGGGCACTAAGAGTACAGTTTATTTTTACAGAACTGTACATTAATTATCGCAACAGGTTTAAACAGTTCGCTTTACATTTGATTCTGTCTCTCTCTGTCTGTGTCTGTCTGTGTCTGTCTGTCTGGCTGGCTGTCTGTCTGTCTGTCTGTCTGTCTGTCTCTCTGTCTGTCTGTCTGTCTCTCTCTCTGTCTGTCTGTCTGTCTGTCTCTCTCTCTCTCTCTCTCTCTCTCTCTCTCTCTCTCTCTCTCTCTCTCTATCTCTCTTTTTTTTGTCGTTGGAATTTGAATTTAAACATATCTTTGAACATAAAACATAATTGTCAGAACGATTTCGAGTGAACAGACTTCGGCGTGTACGAACACAGATAACCCTGTGGGCTGCTGTCACATTTTAGGTTTCTATACAATGAGAAAATAACAAAGTGTTGTTGACTTTTCATGCAAGGAGGTCGATCCTTGCAATTTTGCATATTATGTTTGTTCTCGTATGTTAGCTTAAGACGGGAAAGTCAGACGCAAGCGAATGGAAATTACCAGATCACGCTCACAAGTGTGTACTAAAAGTCACATCAAATCCAATCTTCGGCCACTGTGAGGCCACTAAATGAGAAACAGATGACAGGCACTCCGCCACTTCTGCTGAAGGACATAGCAGGTACTTGGCTACACTTCACTGCGCCACATGAGTGATTCCATTTTCCGTTCGGCAATCAGTCTGTCTCACGCACAAATTGTCAAGGGTAATTTTAAACTGAGTCTAATTTTGTCAGACACTGGGCAAGTTTTAATACCGGACCTTCAACATTGACGATTGGGGTCTAAAAAACACATTCCTTCCTTATAAACGATTCAGAGAAAATACCCCCCCCCCCCCCCACTCTATACCCCCACCCCCTTGCATTTTGAAATCTCCTAACATTATCTGAAATTGAAGCTGGCGTTAGAAAGCATGACTGAAACCCCACCGCTGTTAATCTCCTTCTCGATAAAAGAAGATATACACGTATTGTACGGCCGTTTTCTCAAGGCTGTCCAAATGAAGTGCTATCTGAATTTAACTCTTAAAAAAAAAAAGAAGACTAATACGGGTTTTTTTTTAAATTTTTTTTAATAAGCCACGCCCCGGACTGCGCGCGCAACACATGCAGACGACGCATATATGTGTAGTAAGTTTGTCGGAACTTTGGCGGAGTAATTTGATAGAGTTTTTAGATTGTGTCAACGACTGTAGACGTGATGTAACTTACAGATAAATTATATCTGAGCTTAAAAAAGTGTTTATTTTCAATAAAAATCGGTTCGGGTAGCGATGTGATGTTAATCTAGCAAATCAACAGGGCTACTTCCTAATGGACCGAAGTTCTGTGGGACTGAAGAATCATCAACCGATGTGAACTGCTATTTGTTTAGGTGGTTCAGTCTTTCCCCATCGGCAGCCCTGTAAGCTTACATTTACTGAAAAAATCCTGTTTCATTTTTCTCTTTGAGTAAGAATATTTGTCCGCAGCTTACGGACTAACCCGTTCGATAGTATTACTTGGGTATAAACTTCCTTCCCAGATTGTCTCTGTCTCATCGCAAAATTACACAAACATTTTTCAATTTACAATATTTTACTTTGTCATTTTTTTCCCTGTTCGACGACTCTTCCGACTATGTGAGTGTGTATGCGTATGTTGAATCCGATTACGCTTGTCCGCTAAACTGAAACGTGATCGAAATGACATTCGATCGATATTGACACTAACTAGTTTTAAAAAAAAATGTATTCACACGCATACGCACACGTGCACTTTTGCAGTCCCATGCACTGACCGTTGGTTCTACCTTGTGCGCTTGTCCGGAGATTTTCTTTGTTTCTTTTTTAATTTGAGGTAATCGATAATAGCGTGGCATGAAATACAATTTTGCGAAAACCCGGTGAAAACATATCGCTCCAATGAATGCTGTCCATCATGTGCGAGGTCGGGAAAAGTGTTACACGTATCGCATGAAAACAAAGAGTGTACAGATAAAACTGAAAAGGAATTAAAGCGGAGAAGTCGGCAACTCAGTCAAACCACCTCTAATAAAGTGACAAATAGTACTAAACTATCGACTACTAAGATTCATTTGATTTTGTAACCAAGAATTTAGTTTTTGTTTTTGACGGCGCCATCAATTTAAAAGAAATGCATCTTTTCTGGTTCACATTTAAATTAAAAAAAAATTAAAAAACCTACCTTTCTTGTTTTTTGATTCACATTTAGATAGTCAGCATTATATCATTTACATTTAACGTATACTGCATCCCGGTATCAGCATGCTTATTATACAATAAAATAAAAACAGCGCTAGCATACCATGAACATAATTAATTTCCTTGTAAATCTGTTTTGCTTCTTTCTTTCTTTATTTATTTGTGTGGGGTGTTTTTTTGCGTGTTTATTTTGGGGAGAGTGTTTTATTGTTCCTCAAAAGCACTTTGGTCAATATCCCTTTAACTTTGAACTACCGTTCAGTTTGAGGACAGAATGCAATTCTTTTATTTTTGGACAACAACACTGTTGGGGTTGATGTACAAAATTGATGGTTGACTGATCAAAAGATCAAAATATTGTGTGCGATATCTGTTCCTTTAAACCTTTCGTTTAACCAGCAGGTGACATATGGCATGGCACAGCCCCCGTTTGACCACCCAGGCTCTCCCTCGCCCACTTTGTCCCCGCACGTTTTTTTGCTACCTTTTCTATATGCACTGTCAATAACATTTTTTGAGGCGAATTTGTCGTTTGCTTGCAAAAAAAAAGATAGTTAATTGTTAGATCAGCTTTGTAAAGGAGATACTAAAAACCGCACATAATTATTCAAAAAAAGTCTGATGCGTGGCGACAACTGCCGCTCCGACTGAAGGGCTATTTACTGAAAAGGAAGGTGGGGGGGGGGGGGGGTCCTGGGGAGAGGTGGAGGGGTGGTGGGCAAAATGAGACAGAGCCGATACGATTACGATGTGGAGGGGGGGGGGGGGGGCAGCAAATGTTCGCATGCACATGGTGGTCAGTAACTTTAGTAACACAAATCGACGTTTGATTTTAATCCCACACAGATGTGTTAATTTTTCTTTTGTTATTTTCTTTTTTCTGTCAAAATGTATAAATGAAAAACGTGACAGGCTGGATAAAATTTATCTGAGTGAAACGTTATTTCTTTCAGGGTCCGCATTGGTTTCTAAAAAAACAATAGTGTTTAATTTTAACTTGATTTCATTTACATGAATTCAAATCAGAAACGAAGAAAATATCATAACCCCGCAATATAACAGTGTCACAGAATCGTGAAACAATTCCGTGAAAACATTCTCTCAATGCTGACAATGTCTTGGTGCGTGGTTCTCACATGTGGTGTCCAGTTGTCCATCTTAGCTAATTTAAATTCCGCGTGTGATGTTTTAAGTGGGCCTATTGGGACGAAGCTGAGTAGATTCGGGATGCGAAAATCAGCAGATTATACGATTTTATGATCCGCGGCAGAGACTATCAAGTGCTCTTGCGTATACAAGAACCAGTCGGTCGGATCGAGTCCAGGTGTGATTTTCGCGTTCTACTTACAGTCGTTTTATCTCAGCTGATAACTCCTTGCCAAATGGTGGCAAAAACGCTCAATGGAAAGTGACATCGCATGCGTTGGGAAGACCGTGGGAAAATATTGAGACCTCAGAATAGGGTCCTACGATTGACCAAAGCAAAAATAATACGACAACACATCATAGTGTGTGTGTGTTTCTGCACGCGGTCTGTTTCTCATAAGACACGCAATAAGCACACCCTGGTCGTAAGGGAAAATAGCCTAACATGGACAACTGCCTGATATGGACCACCTCCTGTTCTGACAAACTAACGGTGCTATAGGTCTTTGGATAACTTGCATATATATGCGATATAAACATTTGTAACCACACAATAAGCTAAGCTTATATTAAATGTGGTTATAAATATGTACATCTAGATAGGAATTATTATTTCACGTTATGTCAAGGTCAGAGAATCGCTTATCCCCTTGTTATAAATGTAAGACAGACAAGATACAATTTTTACCAAAAAAAGAGGAAAAGATACAGCAAAAGAATCAGAGGATGTGACAGAGGACGGGAAGAGAGTTAATTTTATTTTTCAGCAAGCAAGGGGGGGGGGAGGGGGGGGGTCAGAGAGACGATTACTGTTACAGACTTGCCAATTCAATGTTCCTGCAGCAGCAATAATTTCATCCAAAATGTTGTCCAAACTAATTAAGCTTAGATTACTCATAATTTATGAATACAAAGAAAAACCTTCAAGAAGGATTCACTCAAACTTGATTAAATCCCCAGATGAAGCATCCGTCGCGTCGCACATATGGAAACATGCGTTCTTTGATATTACTGTTGCGATCGGTTTTGACGCTGCCGCCACCTCGCCGCAACTATCGTGCTGCCATCGCGTCGCGATATGGAAACACAGCTTAAGACTATGCATATAATACTGCTGGTTTTCTCTTCATTCTTCTCAAAATGTCGGTCTCTGTCTGTCTGTCCCTGTTTGTGTGTCTCTCTATCTCTATCTCGCACTAATTCTGTCGGTCGGTCCGTCTCTCTGTCTGTCTCTCTGTATTTCTAGCTCTGTCTCTCTTTTTGTCTTTTTCTTACTCTCTCAGTTTATTAAAACAAAACAAAAACAAGAAGGGCAAAGCCCATACGACTCACATGCTTGACCTTGACCTTTACATGACCTTGACCTTCAGGGTCAAGGTCAAATAACTAAACCTAGTAATGACATCATACACTAAGAACTGCTTTAGACATTTTTCCTACCAAAATACAATGTGACCTTGACCCAAGGTGAAGGTCATCCAAGGTCATGCAACACAAAGCTGCTCATTCAAGACATAGGAAGTACAATGGTGCTTATTGGCTCTTTCTACCGTGAGATATGGTCACTTTTAGTGGTTCACTACCTTATTTTGGTCACATTTCATAAGGGTCAAAGTGACCTTGACCTTGATCATATGTGACCAAATGTGTCTCATGATGAAAGCATAACATGTGCCCCACATAATTTTTAAGTTTGAAACAGTTATCTTCCATAGTTCAGGGTCAAGGTCACTTCAAAATATGTATACAATCCAACTTTGAAGAGCTCCTGTGACCTTGACCTTGAAGCAAGGTAAACCAAACTGGTATCAAAAGATGGGGCTTACTTTGCTCTATATATCATATATAGGTGAGGTATTCAATCTCAAAAACTTCAGAGAAAATGGGGAAAATGAGAACAATAGCTGTTTTTTAGGCAACATTTATGGCCCCTGCGACCTTGACCTTGAAGCAAGGTCAAGATGCTATGTATGTTTTTTGGGGCCTTGTCATCATACACCATCTTGCCAAATTTGGTACTGATAGACTGAATAGTGTCCAAGAAATATCCAACGTTAAAGTTTTCCGGACGGCCGGACGGACGGACGGACGACTCGGGTGAGTACATAGACTCACTTTTGCTTCGCATGTGAGTCAACAAGTCGCGTAAGGCGAAAATACAACATTTAGTCAAGTAGCTGTCGAACTCACAGAATGAAACTGAACGCAATGCAACGCAGCAAGACCGTATACTCGTAGCATCGCCAGCCACCGCTCACGGCAAAGGCAGTGAAATTGACAAGAAGAGCGGGGTAGTAGTTGCGCTGAGAAGGATAGCACGCTTTTCTGTACCTCTATTCGTTTTAACTTTGTGAGCGTGTTTTTAATCCAAACATATCATATCTATACGTTTTTGGAATCAAGAACCGATAAGGAATAAGATGAAAGTGTTTTTAAATTGATTCGGAAAATTTAATTTTGATACTAATTTTTATATTTTTAATTTTCAGAGCTTGTTTTTAATCCAAATATAACATAATGATATGTTTTTGGAATCAGCAAATAATGGAGAATAAGATGAACGTAAATGTGGATCGTTTTATAATTTTTTTTATTTTTTTTTACATTTTTCTGATTTTTAATGACCAAAGTCATTAATTAATTTTTAATTTAATTAAGCCACCAAGCTGAAATGTAATACCGAAGTCCGGGCTTTGTCGAACATTACTTGACCAAAATTTCAACCAATTTGGTTGAAAAATGAGGGCGTGACAGTGCCGCCTCAACTTTCACGAAAAACCGGATATGACGTCATCAAAGACATTTATCAAAAAAATGAAAAAAACGTTCGGGGATATCATACCCAGGAACTCTCCTGTCAAATTTCACAAAGATCGGTACAGTAGTTTAGTCTGAATCACTCTACACACACACACAGAGACACACACACACACACACACACACACACACACACATTCCTGCCTGTCTGCCTGTTCTTCTCTCTCTCTTAGGTTACTTTCACGGATTATGCAAAAAAGAAATATGCACGGCTGCTTCACACTTTTCTTGTTTTCTCTCTATTCTCAACCTTTGGTGTCTGTCTGCGTGTCTGTGTGTCTGTCTGTCTGTTTGTTTGTTTGTCTGTCTGTCTGTCTCTCTCTCTCTCTCTCTCCCCTTCTCTCTCTCCCCATCTCTCTCTCGCCATCTCTCTCTCTTTTTCGCTCTCTTCATCTCTCTCTCTCTCCCCTTCTCTCTCTCCCCATCTCTCTCTCGCCATCTCTCTCTCTTTTTCGCTCTCTTCATCTCTCTTTCTCTCTCTCTCTCTCTCTCTCTCTCTCTCTCTCTCTCTCTCTCTCTCTCTCTCTCTCTCTCTCTCTCTCTCTCTCTCTCTTACAGTCAGCATAATGTATTACAAATGATGGTTTATTCCTGCCAAATTTCGACCAAATGATTATCGAAGATGGTTATGCAAATAAGATGCAACAACGGAAAACAGACGAAATTAAACAGAGACCCCAAGCCCGTGACAGACAGACAGACAGACAGACAGACAGACAGACACAGAGACTGAGACTGAGACTGAGACAGAGACAGACAGACTAGACAAGCCGACAAACAAAAAAACAACATGAAAAGACACATGTAGGTGACGATGCTGATCCCAATACCGATGCCGATGTCGATGATGATGATGATGATGATGATGATGATGATGATGATGATGATGATGATGATGATGATGATGATGATGATGATGATGATATATCTCTTTATTTCCCTCTCTTGGAGAGTTTGCTGCGTGATAGCCTCTAACCCTATTCATTGTATAACAACGTTAAATCATCATCGTCATCTCTCTCTCCCGTTCTCTCTCTCGCCCCCCCTCTCTCTCTCTCTCTCTCTCTCTCTCTCTCTCTCTCTCTCTCTCTCTCTCTCTCTCTCTCTCTCTCTCTCTCTCTCTTACACACTTTCTCTTTCCTACTCTCTCTCTGTTTTGTTCTCCTTTCTCTGTCAGATTTGTTTTAAACAAACACGTAGGAAAGAAATCTGCAGAGCTGTTGCAATTGTGTCTTTTATCTCTATCTCTTTCTATGATTTTTTTTCCCGGTTTTTGACTGTGTGCCTATCTGTCTGTCTTCCTCTCTCTCGCAGGTTACTGTCTGTCCGTATGTCTGTCCGTCTGTTTGTCCGTCTCTCTCACTCTGTCTCTGTCTTTCTTTCTTATTTAATTACCCCAACTCTCACTCTCTCTCTCTCTCTCTCTCTCTCTCTCTACAATTACAAATACAATTTTTGTATTAAACATGCCCCTCTCCTCTTTATTGGTATAATGTACACAAACCCTTTTCGAATGAAGGGACTTACAAACCAACCACTACATGTATTTAGATGTGTGATGATCTTGGCAATGTCTTGCTTGTTTGATTGATTTTCTTTAAAATGTAATGTATGGATTAGAGCATGATGTTGAGAAAGTGCAAGCTGCACTATACCACTTAATTCACACCAATCAACTCGCAATTTACCTCAATGTAATGCATTTTGTGTACATATGTATAATGTGTTTTCACTTTAGTTATCTGTTAAAATGTAGAATTTTAGTTATCTATTTTCTAATTTGTATCTTGTATTTTTTATTTCATTTTTTTAGTTAGTCCCTCTTTAGGGCGAGGGCTGGATGTAAAAAAGCAGACCACTGCTTAATCTACTACCCTCGTTAAATAAAGAATTGTCATTGTCATTGTCATTGTCTCTCTCTCTCTCTCTTTCTCTCTCTCTCTCTCTCTCTCTCTCTCTCTATCTGTCCCTCCGGCAGCACACATTTTTCGCTCCAGCAATTTACTTGAACAAGTGAAGAAAATGCCTGTCGTTGGACTACCAACTGCTGTGGAAGCTACCTTGACAGGCCTGCCAGCTGACCACTATGTCAAGTACTGGAAAGTCACCGGAGAATGAGAAGGAGCCACAGTCACACTTCAACTGCTCAGCACAGAGAACCAACAGGCCGCCATTTGCCGAGCTAGTCAACGCAACGTAAACAAAACCCCTTCGCAGCTCAGACGTGACAGACAATGATCCCAACAATTTAACAGCAAAGAGGTATGCGTTTCTTCTGTTGATACAGCTGATCGATCATCTGCGAAATCATGCCAGCACAACATCAGGCATAATTCACAAACACGTACGACAAAGTTCCCGACGTTAGGCACAAACAGAAAATGAGACTACACGCCGGCGAACGCATTGACAGCGAGGCAAGCTGTGTTGTGAACATTGAAGCACGTGAATCACGGAGCCACATTCCATCCAAGCTGACGGAACCTGCCTTGCAGCAATCCGTTGACTCCACATGCGTGGCCACTGACAGTGACAAGGACAGATATTTTACGTCAGAGAGTGATACAGAGGAACCAGTGGAAAAGCAGTTGACTAAAGCTGAAAAGGATGCTTTGGAAAGGGAGTACAGTCTAGGGGAAGTAAAAGCACTTGCTTTAGAAATTACTACGAACCCCAGAACACGAAAGAAAGTGATTAGAATGGTGTACAATGCTTCATCCAAACAGCTGCTTGCAAAATCAGATGACTTCATGTTCACCTACGATTGTACCAAAGTTGAAACATTGTACTGGACGTTATTCAGGGACAAAGCAGACATGAGAAATGATGAATCAGAACGACTGGCATTTATTGAGGAGCCTGCGGATGTGCGACGAACACTGTACCTTATTGAGATAAATCATATCGCCAAGGATTTGCATGCACTGGTTACACTTCTCAGAGCCTACCTTCAGACTTGAACTTTGATCGCTGTTGTATTATATCACATTTACGTATCATTACATGCTGCTTCTCTTGCAAAACTCGTAAAGCACTACTACTATATTTTGCAGCTGATACTGGTAAAACGTTAATACTCTATGATTGTATTAAAACATTATTGTACATAATGCACTGGACACATTTTCAAACATAATGTGGTTAACTTCTATTTCACCTCAATGAGCGAGGGCGGGATGAAAAAAAAAAGTAGTTTAGCATTTCCTATTCTGTTACAGTGTTAAGATAAAGATCAATTCAATTCAATTTAATTCAATTCAATTCAATACAATCATCTCTCCCTCATTCTCGTTCTCATAAATAGGACTCAAACCATACCGGCACGGTGGCCTAGTGGTAAGGCGTCCGCCCCGTGATCGGGAGGTCGTGGGTTCGAAACCCGGCCGGGTCATACCTAAGACTTTAAAATTGGCAATCTAGTGGCTGCTCCGCCTGGCGTCTGGCATTATGGGGTTAGTGCTAGGACTGGTTGGTCCGGTGTCAGAATAGTGTGACTGGGTAAGACATGAAGCCTGTGCTGCGACTTCTGTCTTGTGTGTGGCGCACGTTATATGTCAAAGCAGCACCGCCCTGATATGGCCCTTCGTGGTCGGCTGGGCGTGAAGCAAACAAACAAACAAACAAGCACATTTCACTGCTGTACAGCATACATCGTCCCCAAATACCTGTGTCTGTGTGTCACCGACTTAGTTGCTCTGCAGAGTGTGTGTGTGTGTGTGTGTGTGTGTAATACTGCCTTGCTGCAGAGTTTGTGTTATACCGCTTTGCTCTGCTGAGTGTGTTTGTGTTAATTACGGTCTGTCTGTCTGTATATTCTTTTGTCTGTCCGTCTGTCACTCAAGGGTAAGGGGGTGTCCTTAACCTCTCCTTTGTTGTCTCGGTCTGTCTCTCTGTCTCTGTCTATCTGTCTATGTCGCTCTTTCTGACTCTCTCCCTCTCAGCGGAGATCAAAGCCAATGAAAAACACACATCTCTGAAGCAGTTTTAGCTTGTGCCTCCAAATGACTGCTGTACAACAACCAGACCCCATCTGACTGCTGTTTGGGAAACAGTCCCCAATTCACTGCTGTACACCATTTACGTATCATTACATGCTGTTTCTCTTTCGAAACTTGTAAAGCACTACTTCTATCTTGCAGCTGATACTGGTAAAATGTTAATACACTATGATTGTATTGAAACATTATTGTACATAAAGCACTGGAACATTTTCAAACATAATGTGGTTAACTTCTATTTCAACTCAATGGGCGAGGGCGGGATGGAAAAAAAACATTTTAGCATTTCTTGTTCTGTTACAGTGTTAAGAGAAAGATAAATTCAATTCAATTTAATTCAATTCAATTTAATACAACTCTCTCTCCCTCATTCTCATTCTCATAAATCAGACTCAAACCATCCGTTGTCAGGGTCGTGAATGCTAGCTACTGACTGGATTGGAAATACTCTTATGTCGCCTAGCGCCATATGTAACTGATGAAACCATTCATAGCACAGCGCAGAGCTATCGGTTTTTGGACGTCCCCATTTCACTGCTATACAGCAAACATCGTCCCCAAATAACTGTGTCTGTGTGTCACCGACTTAGTTGCTCTGCAGAGTCTGTGTGTGTAACACTGCCTTGCTCTGCTGAGTTTGTGTGTTATACCGCTTTGCTCTGCTGAGTGTGTGTGTTTGTGTTAATTACGGTCTGTCTGTATATTCTTTTGTCTGTCCGTCTGTCACTCAAGGGTAAACCGGCACGATTAGCTTAGTGGTAAGGCGTCCGCCTCGTGATCGGGAGGTCGTGGGTTAGAACCTCGGCCGGTGTCACGATTTCATCTTTCGCCTGTGTACATATTTCCCCCTCGATATTTACTCGAGACCGAAATGTTGTTTCCTGGTAAAATTAAGAAGAGAAATTATTTATGGACGAAAAGCATGTCAGTTTCTTGCATGTGAAAAAAATTGGTTGTGAAATTAAATCGAATTCTTCGAAAACGTGTACCGAGTGGTTACGTCCCTTGAGTAAGAAGGGAAACATTTTAGGATGAATCAAATTTCTAAGTTAAATAAAATAATTGGTTGGACAAATTTGGCCCCATGAATGTAAGGTACACAAGGTCGCTCATCAGTACTATCGAAGGGTGTTTTTTTTGTTCAGTGTAGAGTTTATACTAGATCAACGAGGCCGAAAATCGAAATATCAACACGGCGAAAGATGAAAACGTCACACCGGGTCATACCTAAGACTTTAAAATTGGAAATCTAGTGGCTGATCCACATCCCATTTTGGTGCAATCCCATTTTGCCGCCGTCCCATTTTTTTCCCTATCCCATTTTCGCGACATTTCACAAGCCAAGCGTCATTTTATAAAATTTATAATTTTGGATGATTAATGAGATGAGGATGATTATAATGATGATGCTATGGATTTCCAATTTGGATTGAGACTACGTGACAGGGCATTTTACTAACATGTCATAACAATAGCGCGACATCCCATTTTGACACCATATCCCATTTGGCCGCCATGCCGTTTCACCGTATTCCATTTATCCCCCATCCCATTGTCGCGACATTTCACAAGCCAAGCGTCATTTTACTACCGTGTCATAACAATAGCACGTCATCCCATTTTGACACCATCCCATTTGGCCGCCATCACATTTTTTATTTATTCTTCTTGCCAAGCCTCACTATACTACTATACTGCGTTATTCAACTAGGAAGACATTCCGTTTAGGCCAAATTCCATTTTTGCCACAATCCAAAATGTCGCGAAATAGAGATGGCGGCAAAATGGGATGACAGCAAAACGGCATGGCGACAAAATGGAATGTGGCGCTAGTGGTTTGACACGGTGGTAAAATGACACATGGCCTATGAAATGTCGCAAAAATGGGATGGGGGCAAAATGGGATAACGGCGAAACGGGATTGCGCCAAAATGGGAAGTGGAGCTAATGGTACATGACATGGTGGTAAAATGACACTTGGCCTGTAAAATGTCGCAAAAATGGGATGGGGGCGAAATGGGCTAACGGCCAAACGGGATTGCGCCAAAATAGGATGTGGGGCTATTGGTACATGATATGGTGGTAAAATGACACTAGGCCTGAGAAATGTCGCCAAAATGGGATGGGGGCGAATTGGGATAACGGCGAAACAGGACTAATAGATCCCTTGACTTGGGGTAGTGCGACTCTGTCACTGCTAGCTTTCCACTCGGAGGAAGCGACCGGAATTTCCCAACGATGGGACATCCTAGTAATTAATTTTTTTTTTTTTTAATTCCTAAAATTAACAGAGTCGCGCTACCCCAAAAGTCAAGGAATTTCGTGTTTGTCCCTTGACTTTGGAGATGACAAGAAAATATCGGGCGCAAAAACGTGATTTGTAAAATTTTTCACAACATATGTCGCCTAGCGCCATGTATGTGATAAAACCATTCATATAGCTCTGCGGGAGCTCTGCACTTTTGGACGTCCCCATTTCACTGCTGTACAGCAAACATCGTCCCCAAATACCTGTTTGTTTCTAAAAAAATCACGCTGGAGGTTGCATTTTATGTAATAACCTCCTGAAATGAGTTTTGACACTTTAGAATGGCATGTAAAATGACACATGGCCTATGAAATGTCGCAAAAATGGGATGGGGGCAAAATGGGATAACGGCCAAACGGGATTGCGCCAAAATGGGACGTGGAGCTAATGGTACATGACATGGTGGTAAAATGACACTTGGCCTGTAAAATGTCGCAAAAATGGGATGGGGGCGAAATGGGCTAACGGCCAAACGGGATTGCGCCAAAATGGGACGTGGAGCTAATGGTACATGACATGGTGGTAAAATGACACTTGGCCTGTAAAATGTCGCCAAAATGGGATGGGGCGAAATGGGTTAACGGCGAAACGGGATTGCGCCAAAATGGGATGTGGAGCTAATGGTACATGATATGGTGGTAAAATGACACTTGGCCTGAGAAATGTCGCCAAAATGGGATGGGGGCGAATTGGGATAACGGCGAAACAGGACTAATAGATCCCTTGACTTGGGGTAGTGCGACTCTGTCACTGCTAGCTTTCCACTCGGAGGAAGCGACCGGAATTTCCCAACGATGGGGCATCCTAGTAATGATTTTTTTTTTTTTTTAATTCTTAAAATTAACAGAGTCGCGCTACCCCAAAAGTCAAGGAATTTCGTGTTTGTCCCTTGACTTTGGAGATGACAAGAAAATATCGGGCGCAAAAACGTGATTTGTAAAATTTTTCACAACATATGTCGCCTAGCGCCATGTATGTGATGAAACCATTCATATAGCTCTGCGGGAGCTCTGCACTTTTGGACGTCCCCATTTCACTGCTGTACAGCAAACATCGTCCCCAAATACCTGTTTGTTTCTAAAAAATCACGCTGGAGGTTGCATTTTATGTAATAACCTCCTGAAATGAGTTTTGACACTTTAGAATGGCATTTAACGCTCATTGAAGTTTTAACAAACTTTCTAACACCTAAAACATTCATAGCACCGATAACGTAATTCTAGCTCTGCACTTTGTGTACACATACGTCCCCATTTCACTGCTGTACAGCAAACATCGTCCCCAAATGTCTGTTTTTCTAAAAATCACGCTGGAGGTTGCATTTTATGTAATAACCTCCTGAAATGAGTTTTCACACTTTAAAATGGCATTTAACGCTCATTGAAGTTTTAAGAAACTTTCTAACACTTAAAACAAAAGAGACCCCAAATGCCTGTGTTTTGAGCAAGATGGCATTTTGATACACAGCCGACCCCAAATGACTGTAAAACCACCTATGTGTGTGTATGTGTGTGTATGTGTGTGTGTGTTATGCGTGCGTGTGTGTGTGTATGTGTGTGTGTGTGCGTGCGTGTGTGTGTGTGCGTGTGTGTATGTGTGTGTGTGGTTTATGCGACTGTTTGCGTGCGCTGTGGTTATGAGCGTTAGTAACTGTGATATATATATGTTCTGCGCGAACTTAGAATCCGGTTTCATTCTAGAATGGACCGGGTCCAGGTTGGAATTCTAACCCTGCGCAAGTACAGGGGTGCCATTCTAGAATGAAACCCTTGAATAAAGGGGGCCGTAATGTTTGTAGGTAAGACAGAGTTGTCTTCCCTTGAATTATCTCCACCTGCACCTTCCCTTTGATAAAATGGGGCTGATTTGTCTACCCCTGAAAAAAATCCTTTGTCATGTCATGTCAAGAAAGTTGACACTCCTGAGTACGCAATAAACAAAGGCAGACCATAGCAAGGGGGACTACCAGGGCGGTATTGTTTGCAGGGCAGTTGTTTTTGTGATGAGAGCCGGTTGCGGCCGCTTGCAATGTCAGCGCTGTCTCCCTCTCGGAAATGTCCGTTTTTTTGACAATTTTGTTGACAGACTGACAGACGGTCAGACCGACTAACCGACAGACAGACCAACAGAAGGACAGAGTGAGTTATAGAGCTGTTGTCACAGGTTTAAAAAAAAGTTGACATTATATCTTCACAATTCAGAAGACCAACTTCATGTATATGAATAAGATTAAAAGTTACAAGCGAGATCGGCAAAACACTGTCAGTCCGGAAATTTCCGTTCGTAGCGATCAGTGCTGAGTGTCTCTCAAAATCGTAATCACTTTTAGAACATCACAATCCCAATTCACGATGTCTTTGAGTAAAGTGTAAAAAACCCGAGAAAAAAACCCCAACCAAACACACAAAAAACAAAAACAAACAGAAAATCCACATTTGTGGCTTTGGCTGTGTGATAGTCTAACTGAAATGACTATTCCAACTTGGACCCAAATTCCAACCTTGCGCACGGCCGATTCTAGAATGGACCAGCAACAAGGGTTTCATTCTAGAATGGCACCCCTGTACTTGCGCAGGGTTAGAATTCCAACCTGGACCCGGTCCATTCTAGAATGAAACCGGATTCTAAGTTCGCGCAGAACATATATATATATATAAATGATGCTCATTGTTTAAATACATGTGACCCCCCGCGGGTTAGGGGGAAGAATTTACCCGATGCTCCCCAGCATGTCGTAAGAGGCGACTAACGGATTCTGTTTCTCCTTTTACCCTTGTTAAGTGTTTCTTGTATAGAATATAGTCAATGTTTGTAAAGATTTTAGTCAAGCAGTATGTAAGAAATGTTAAGTCCTTTGTACTGGAAACTTGCATTCTCCCAGAAAGGTCATATATTGTACTACGTTGCAAGCCCCTGGAGCAATTTTTTGATTAGTGCTTTTGTAAACAAGAAACAATTGACAAGTGGCTCTATCCCATCTCCCCCCTTTCCCCGTCGGGATATAACCTTCGTGGTTGAAAACGACGTTAAACACCAAATAAAGAAAGAAAAAGATAAGTCGATCTTAGTAGTGTATTTATGTTCGATTATGCTTAGGCCCACAAAAAAAAATAGGTCTGTTTACGGTAACATAGGCCAAAAAAATAGGGTCGGTAGGTCGGGTTTTTTTTTTTTTTTTTTTTTTTTCCCAAAAAACCATATTTTTACGTTATTTTGCCAAAAAAAACCAAGATTTTTTTTTTTTTTTTTTTTTTCCCAAATGCCAAAAAAAAAGTCTAGGGTCGCGCGAAAAAACTAGGGTCGGTCGGGTTACCGTAAACAGACCTATTTTTTTTTTGGCCTTAATGATCGTGTGTTTGTCTTATTAGAAAGGCCATGTGGTGCAACAAGAAAAATGTCCATGTTTGGGCAAAATAAAAATGGACCTTAAAGTTTTCTTATCTTATCTTACTCTGTAATTGGGTGTCCCATGACTCGGGAGTAGCAAGCGCTCCGTTGTGAAAACACACGTTTGAAAAGTTACAATCCTTAAGTTGTACTCTGTATAGTCTGGCCGAAGGGCAGGTGGAACACGTTTTTAATCATTTGAAAAAAATCGAGGCAACTGTTATAATTATAGCGCTCAAGAAGAATAAGTTGTTCACGACGATTAGTACTATCTTCCATTAAAATCACTTATTTCCAGATTTTGCAGTTTGAGCCCTGTTCACGTTAAATTTCACAAATCAAGAGAAACAACGAGACAAAACGGGAAAAAAAAACGGGGAAAAAATAGACAAAAGGAGAACAAACGAGAAAAAAAAACGGGAAAAAACGGAAAAAAAAGAGAAAAAACAAGAAAAAACGGGAAAAAACTAGAAAAATTGAGAAAAAACGGGGAAAAAAGAGAAAAAAACGGAAAAAAGAGAAAAAACGGGAAAAAACGAGAAAAAACGGGAAAACGAGCCGCACGCTCCATGTCACATGTTAGTATATTTGTTTGAGTTCGTGCTTCTCAAGACTGTCACGCTCATAGAACAAAATTTGACCGAGGGATGCAGTGAAACGGATTTTGTTCAGGGGCGTTAAAGAAAAACGTGCACACGGCACAGTGCACAGGTCAGTGGGGTGCGTTACTGAGGCTCGCTCGGGGTTGAAAGTTACCCATTTCTGGTGCTATCACTTGACGGGCGCAATGGCTTGGTGGTAAGACGTCGGCCTCCTAATCGAGAGGTAGTGAGTTCGAATCCCGGTCGCTGCCGCCTGGTGGGTTAAGAGTGGAGGTTTTTCCGATCTCCCAGGTCAACTTAATGTGCAGACCTGCCAGTGACTTAACCCCCTTCGTGTGTACACGCAAGCACAAGACCAAGTGCGCACGGAACAGATCCTGTAATCCATGTCAGAGTTCGGTGGGTTATGGAAACACGAAAATACCCAGCATGCCTCCCCCGAAATCGGCGTATGCTGCCTGCATGGCGGGGTAAAAACGGTCATACACGTACACATCCACTCGTGCTAAAACATGAGTGAACGTGGGAGTTTCAGCCCATGAACGAAGAAGAAGAAGAAGAAGAAGAAGAAGAAGAAGAAGAAGAAGAAGAAGAAGAAGAAGAAGGTTGTATAACTCAAATATTTACTAGGGTAGAGCAGAAACGGGATGGCACTATACCCTTTTAACACCAAGATAGCACACATCTTCTTGAACAACTAATTAATTGTGTGCAAGATCTGACAGTTTGATTATTTTTAGATAATTAAAAACCGTCCCCTGCTAGCCCCTCGGCTGGATTATACCGACCACAGTTTGCTAAACGGGACATGTTCCTATTTTATGCACTTGACACACTTACCTACTTCAGGCTGGGAGATAGCTCCGTTGTTAACGCCACCAGCATGTATGTACCCTGTTGTCGCTATCGGCGAGGGTTCGACCCCCACGTTCGGCAAGGGATTTATTTCCCAGCGTCAACATGTTGCATACTTTTCGCTCCACTCAAATCTTTCCCCTGCATTCCTGCGTAAGTATGTCTGTGCGTCAGGACATGTGTTGGTGCATGTGTGTTTGGTATGTGTACTTATCTGTGTGTGTGTGTGTGTGTGTGTGTGTGTGTGTGTGTGTGTGTGTGTGTGTGTGTGTGTGTGTGTGTGTGTGTGACTTTCCCTGCTGGTTAACACTTGGTTTGATATGAAGCACATTCTAATTACTTGTAGATGATATACCTGTGACTTTAATGAATAAGACAACAAGAGCAGTGTCACAAGCAGCTGTAATTACTTCGTATTATATGCAATCATTGCAAGCGCCTGTTCTTTGTGCTGTCGTTTACCTGCCAGGTGAGACAGCTAGCACTCGTAGTTTTCGTGCGGCACGGTTTTCTCTAAATTTTAGTGAAACGGGTGTATCTCAGGTGTGCTGTAGTGAGCAGTAAATTCAGTTGTGTCAGTTTTATTCATTCTTGCCGTAGCCGTTTACAGGGCTAGAAGTCTGCGTTCCAGACTGGAATCCGTTCTTCATTTGAACGTTACTTTTGCTTTCATAGAGCAAAAGGGAGCTGTCTTCATTTGACAGGGGAATTTCGTGTATGCTTTCATGCAACCAGGATGTGGTGCGTAATTCTTTTCTATTGTTTTCGGTGTAGTTTAGGCTGTTTGCGTGGTACATGTTTGTTGTTTCGTGTCTGTGCGTTTCTTATATGTTCAGGCTAGTCGGTCAGGTATTTCGTTTAAAGAAGGTTAGTTTTATTAGTATTGTTGTTATGTTAGTTATCAATTTTGAATATGGTCTGTGCATTATGATAACTTGTGTATGAAAAAAGACGGAAAGCTATTTTCGTGTTACATGTTTGCATAACTTCTGCCAATTATTAAACATGTAATGAATTGGTAGAACGTTCATAACATATGAAGTATTTGTGCGAGTGTGTGAGAGTCATAGAGGCTTTGTCCATTCTTTCCTGCATTGGGTTTGATATATGGGAACGGATAAGCGATGTGAGTTAACCATGGACTAAGAGCAATGCTAACCATTTCAGGTTGCGGTTTTCTTGCCGAGGAGTGATGGAGATGATCCGCCAGCCCAGTCAAGCTAAGCCATTCTACTGTTGAGGGCTGCTATGGACTCGCTTCGCATGGAACTCGTTCTACAGCTGAGGGCTGCTATGGACTCACTTCGCCAGGAACTCATTCTGCGCTCGTGACGTCATTCGTTTTCGGGGCATCTAAACCCAGGATCTCGCTTCACTTCAAGTCACTGTCAGACCTGCTGGACGGTAACTCTTCCGCTAAATCCGTCCCCTAAAAATAACTCATGCAGGAAGTGTAATTTCAGTGTATGATGGAGTGATAGCAAGAGGGTGTGTTTGCGAGGTAGAGATTTGATGTGAGTGAATGAGAGTAATTAGAGTGTAAACGTTAATTATCTTTGGCAAGGGATTGGGGGTTATTTGATGTGTAAATGTGAGTTTTGAGTGTTTTGTTTTGTTCAAGAAACATATAACTTCATTTATTGTGTTTTGTACCTTTTTACAGTTGAGAGAGAGAAAATTCTGTGAGTTTGTGGATGACAGACTGCGCATATGTGTGTGTGCATATGTGTGTGTGACAAGCAGGAAAGAATGTTTGTCTCCCGACACGTTGGCGTGTGTGTGTGTGTGTGTGTGTGTGTGTGTGTGTATGTGTGTGTGTGTGTGTGTGTGTGTGTGTGTTTGTGTGTGTGTGTGTGTGTGTGTGTGTGTGTGTGTGTGTGTGTGTGTGTGTGTTTGCTGGTAAAATCCACGTTAACGCTTGATGAATGTTCCAGCAGTCATATTATATAACTGACAATCATTTATAAGAGAAGGCAGTGTTGTTGTCAGGCTTCGGTCTGGGGTCATTAATACATGCGTATGACGCATTGTTCTAAATCTTGGCTGGTCGACCATCATATCAATTTCGACATGAAGAACTAAGAGGTCTTCTGACAGAACAATTTTTTGTAGCCGGGACATCTGGACCTATACATATTTTTAGTCCAGGTCCAACTGACATACTATTGTCTCACTCTTGGTCTGGGAAAAAACATCGGGAAGGTGTTCTGTGTGTGTTGGGGGGGGGGGGGCTGTTATCCATGCCAGGCAGCATTGACTAAGAGCATTTAATTCAAACACAGAAGAATGCTATCAAAGTTAGCAAATACACACAAGTGAATTAAACAAATATTGGCATAATGCAAAGACAATTTAAACCTTATTTACCTTCAGTTCTATGTTTAGCAAAGAGCATTAACAAAGAAGACATATATATAATCATAGTGTTTACACTGAAGTCCCACTGAATTTTTATGTTTTAAGATTGTTGCATTCTCTGTCTTTGCAGGTGTCATAGCAATTGGAGCAGATCTTCAAAGTCTCCTATTGCAGACATGCCATCGTCTGCACTGGTTGTATCAACAACTTTTTCCATGGCTGGTGCTGCAGATTTAACAAGTATATCGTCTGCTGCAAACTCAACATTAACAACTTCGCTGTCTGCTCCTGCTTCGAATTCAACAATTCTTGTTGTCTGGAGCTGCTGCAAAGTGAATGACTTCTTCGTTTGCTGCTGCAGATTTAACAAGTATATCGTCTGCTGCAAATTCAGCAACTTCTTTGTCTGCTGATGATGCTACAAATTCAACAACTTCTGTGTCTGCTGATGATGCTACAAATTCAACAACTTCTGTGTCTGCTCCTGCTTCAAATTCAACAATTCTTTTTATCTGCTGCTGCAAAGTGAATGACTTCTTCCTCTGCTGGTGGTGTTGCAAATAACCTCATCTTTCCTTGTGTCTTCTGGCATCATTGGGATACATGTATGAGATACCTGTGCGAAGACTATTTGTTTTAAACCCAAAAGATGGAATAGAATTGGTAAATTTCTAGGTACCGAACCTAAAAGTGGGATACATGTATATCCAAACACACTTCCAGAAACTTTAGAACTGATTCAACTTCCGACATTTTTATCATGGTTTTATTATATATTTTGTTAAATGTATATCATGGAAATATAAGGGAAACGATGAATAAATGTTTAGAACATATTCTCACAACATGTTTCTACTGATTTTATTTTTTTGTATTTTGTTTTGTTTCATGTTAGCATGTACACTTCCAATTAGACAGAGATTAAAAATCAACAGCCTTTATGCTCTCTGGAAGTAATACAACAAGATCAAAAGCCAGCATCGAGTCCGAACCCTCCCCCCGTGTACACTACATTGGGTGTGCACGTTAAAGATCCCACGATTGACAAAAGGGTCTTTCCTGGCAAAATTGCTTAGGCACAGTTAATAATTGTCTACCTATACCCGTGTGACTTGGAATAATAGGCCGTGAAAGGTAAATATGCGCCGAAATGGCTGCAATCTACTGGCCGTATAAAATTTCATCTCACACGGCATCACTGCAGAGCGCCTAGAACTGTACCCACGGAATATGCGCGATATAAGACTCATTGATTGATGATTGATTGAAATGTTGCTTGTTTATTAACTCTTAACATGTCCAAAAAGCTCTGTTTTTAAAACTTTTTGTTTGATAGCATGCTTATGTTTGCAAGTGTTCTTGTTATTTATTGGCTTACAAAAATATTTTAACATTAAATAAGCGTTAGTCATAAAACATTGAATTAACGTTAGCCATGACATTTTAAATAAACGTTAGCCATAAAACGTTAAATTACAGATAAATAAGCATGAATCATAATACATTAAATTAACGTTAAAATAGTGTTAGCTGCAAACAGTTCTAACCAAAAACCGTTTTCAAACTTTAATTTAACGTTACATGTTGGTGTTTGCTTGGTTTTTTTTAATCATGTTTTTAAGTGAATATATAACATTACAACAGCAGACACTTAAGGCTATGCTAAATGTATCTTCAAATAAGAATCAAATTAAAAAACCAATACAAAAATAAAAATTCCTAATAAAAAGAGTAATTATTGTTTTATTTTGGTTCTTGTTATGTTCACACTCAACGTAAACAAAAAAACACACGTTTAAATAATGTTAATCTAACCGTTATAATACGCTTTTTATTTGGTAAAATTGACATTAGCCGTAAACGTTAAATTATATTTTGTTTAATTTAAATTAATGTTAACTTAACGTAAAAAGTTAACGTTAAATTAAAGTTAATCTGACGAGCAAACTAACATTAATCTAACGTTAATTTTACGTAAGCCATAAATCGTTTAATAAACGTTAGCCATAAAACGTAAAATTTACGTTAAATTAGTGTTGGCTGCAAAACAATCTCATGGCAAATATTTTTAAATGTAAATGTAATGTTAGATTATGGTTGTGTTTTTTTGGATGTTGTTGGTGCTGTTTTGTTTTTACATCTACATTTTTTAAAGGTTTGATTTTAATGTATTTCAACATTACCACACACACACAAAAATACACTTTTTTTTTTTACCTAACAAAAAAAAAGCGTGTTGACTGCATGCTTCTGTAACCCTTAGACTAATAGTTACGTTTTGTTTTGTTTGTTTGTTTGTGTGCATACTATTGTATTGGCGGTGATACAAAAACTTGGAATCCAATATCGGCCCGATATCGGCCCGATATCGGATATCTTGGTGCGAGGAAAAAATAAAAAATAAAAAATCCTAATAAAAAGTTTAATTATAGTTTTATTTAGGTTCTTTTTATGTTCGCACTCAACGTAAAACAACACATGTTTAAATAACCATTATATTATGCTTTTTATTTGGTAAAACTGACATTAGCCGTAAGCGTAAAATTAACTTTAATTTAACGTTATATTATGGTTTTGTTTTAATTAACGTTAATTTAACGTAAAAAGTTAACGTTAATTTAACGTTAATCTGATGAGCAAACTTGGGATCCAATATCGGACCGATATCGGGCAGATATCGGATATCTTGGTCCGAGATATCCGGTCAAATCCGATATCGGACCGATATTGTGTGCTGCCTGGTGTTACGGATGAAATTTCAGGTATGTGTGTGTATAGAAAATATGCGTGCTCTACTCTGTTTACTATATAACTGTTCTTCACACACAACACTCAGACAAAGCACAAAGACTAAACACTCTCAATGCCCTTTGCCCTCGTACCTGTAATGAATCATCAACACAACAATACAAATACGTTATTTCTCATGCATTCTACAGATCACGTTCATTCATATATAAGAAGAATAATATCTTAACATACGTCGGAGACCAACTGTCTCACGTTAGATGAATGTTCCTGATCCACACAATTCTGCTAATGTTTACAGTTCCTGTTTACTACAGTGTCAAGTTACGTACATCACGTGTCGCGTAATACTTAAATTGACGACGTCTACGTCTCACACAATCTTCTCGCTGATTAAGGTTCTTCGGTGGCAGTTCACAATTCAGTGACTCCACAATTATGTTTCTTCGGTGGCAGTTCACTCGTATCGTAACTCCACAAACTTAACGGGTACATACCCGGGATACATACCACCCACGCAATACCGCTCGTGGTGGCTATGGGGTGCGGCTCCACCCAGTTCCTAGTACTCCAGCGTTGCTACAACCCTGCGCTCTCAAACATCACTTCGTAGCGCCAAGGAGGGGATGCCCATCTCTCTCTCTCTCTCCCGCTGTCAAGTGGTTCCACCCATCACTCCGACCGGGGTGCTGCGTAAAAAGTTTAGGCTACCATAAGTCTCAATTCTTATCTAAACTTTTCTACGAAATAGTACTCACTGCTATTCTTTCTCAATACTGTTCAACTATCCGTCCACTAACTTATGCGGATATATTATTTACACCAGCTCATTTACATGTAACTTCGTTACCAAAAGAATATACGACCTTCCTTTTCAAAATGGCTGACACAGCGGCCCACGCTTTTCCAGCCCAATTTACAACATGACTCTTCCCGTCATTTCACCCGTCAATATTACTGAGCAAAATACAATTCAATAAATACCTGTATCTTTACAGCCTAAAACCACTCATGGTTCGTCCGCACACAAGTCTTTCGGTGTTCGACTTCAGTGTTCGCGGTGAACAGCGTTCTCGCCCAACGCTGAGACATCAAAACACCTCTGTCTCGTCTGACTGTCAAGAACGCTCTAACCTTCCACACGCCACGAAGCTAACCTCGTTTCCTCCTATTGGCCAAAGCAGCCAATAGAAATACGCCTTACAGAACTAGACCACGCCGTGAAGTCGTGCTACTTCCAGTATGGCAAGCCAATCTGTACAACATTTGTTTACACCATCCAATACTAAATTATGTACAATCCATTTGTCACACCTGGGATGTTTCTTTCACATGGGATATACAGGTTTCAACACTCGTGATTTGTTATACTCACCAGACTCGTGGAACCCTATGATATTCATCCGCTGGGTCTTGACTGAAATAAAAGTCATATAAAAAAACCACTCGTGTTGTACCCGATACATATATCTACTGAAACACGTACACATACACACGTGCACATACACACGCACATGCTTAGACGGACATAGACACACACACACACACACACACACACACACACACACACACA
>NC_090260.1:48255550-48273050 GCF_037325665.1 Littorina saxatilis
GGATGTTCTACGAACTTGTGTTTGTTGATGGCAGACGATGTTTCATCAGTTTTGAGAAACGTCGTCAGAACTAGACAAGACATTCCCCTTTCTACGCCCGGCGTGGAAAGGGCCCTGTCCTCAATTCATTTGTCATTAGAACATCAGTCCCAGCTTAGGATTTTTTCCTTTTTATATTTAGTCAAGTTTTGACTAAATATTTTAACGTAGAGGGGGGAATCGAGACGAGGGTCGTGGTGTATGTGTGTGTGTGTGTGTGTGTGTGTGTGTCTGTCTGTCTGTGTGTGTGTGTAGAGCGATTCAGACCAAACTACTGGACCGATCTTTATGAAATTTTACATGAGAGTTTCCGGGATTGATATCCCCGAAAAATTTTTTCATTTTGTTGATAAATGTCTTTGATGACGTCATATCCGGCTTTTCGTAAAAGTTGAGGCGGCACTGTCACGCTCTCATTTTTCAACCAAATTGGTTGAAATTTTGGCCAAGGAATCTTCGACAAAGCCCGGACTTCGGTATTGCATTTCAGCTTGGTGGCTTAAAAATTAATCAATGACTTTGGTAATTAAAAATCGGAAAATTGTAAAAAAAAAATGTTGTTATATAAAACGATTCAAATTTACGTTCATCTTATTCTCCATCATTTGCTGATTCCAAAAACATATAAATATGTTATATTTGGATTAAAAACAAGCTCTGAAAATTAAATATATAAAAATTATTATCAAAATTAAATTTTCGAAATCAATTTAAAAACACTTTCATCTTATTTCTTGTCGGTTCCTGATTCCAAAAACATATAGATATGATATGTTTGGATTAAAAACACGCTCAGAAAGTTAAAACGAAGAGAGGTACAGAAAAGCCTGCAATCCTTCTTCGCGCAACTACTACCCCGCTCTTCTTGTCAATTTCACTGCCTTTGCCATGAGCGGTGGCCTGACGATGCTACGAGTAAAATGGCATTGCGTTCAGTTTCATTCTGTGAGTTCGACAGCTACCCAATAAACATGCCAGAACTGGGCCACTGCTGGCTTTTTGCTGGCAAGTTTGGTAAAGCTGGCCATAAAAAAACCAACACTGGGCCAATTATGGTTTGCCAACAAAGGCCCAGTTATGGCTTGCCATCACTGGCCCATCTCTGGCATTCCAGTAATATTGTCGGCCAGTAAAATGCCTTAATTGGCCCACTGTTGGCACGCCATTGATGGCCCAGTGCTTGTTTGCCAGCATTGGGCCATAGGTGGCGATTTGCTGGCAATTATAGGTGGGTTTTTGCTGGCACGCCAGCAGTGGGCCAATGCTGGATTATTGCTGGCAAGAAGATCTGCGACAGCACAGCGGTATGACTTTCTCACTTGGAGTGACGTAATGTACAAACAAATGTCGAAATATCTTGACGTCACTCGTGATGATGACGCATTGTCAACTAAATCCGGCCCGCGGTGGTTCTGCAGATGTCCGGTTATTTGTTTTGCATTCAACTTCAAGGAATTTCCAAAGCACCTTCTTCGATTTCAGTACGCGTCCGATCTCCTCCGGCTAGAAGCAAGCGTGGTGAGTTTCACAAACAGTTGTGTGAGCAGGTCGTCGCAACGGCGTTAGATCTAGTATCTTCTTGTTCTTTTCCTCCGTTGTCGGTCTTTTTTTCAACTTTCTTCTGCTGGACGTTTGAGTCAGTTCGCAAAATATAATAGACTTTAAGAAGTCGTCCTCTCTGCGCGTTTGTGTGTGTGTGTGTGTGTGTGTGTGTGTGTGTGTGTGTGTGTGTGTGTGTGTGTATGTGTGTGTGTGTGTGTGTGCGCCCGCGCGCGCGGTTGTGTGTGTGTGTGTGTGTGTGTGTGCGCCCGCGCGCGCGGTTGTGTGTGTGTGTGTGTGTGTGTGTGTGTGTGTGTGTGTGTGTGTGTGTGTGTGTGCCTTTTTCCTTTCTTTGTGTGATTGAGTTTGTTTTGTCTCTGTCAAAAGAAAAGCACCATAGGCATTACCATAAGCTTACTTGTAACCAAACAAATTGCATCTTGTGAATGTTGACATTGAGTATGTGTCTATTCACTCCAGGACAAAGATTTGTGCAAGTGTCTGACTGCCCAACTGGATAAGATGCAGCTCGCCTGGGTCTCAGTTCCTGAGAGAAACGCAAGAGAGCTGTCCGAGACAACGTAAGCTTCGCAGGTTAGATCAAAATACATATTCCTGTTGACCCCTTACTTCTGCTTGGCATTTTAGTCAGTTCAGAAAATATGATAGATTACAAGAAGTCGTCCTCTCTGTGAGAATGCCTCTGTGTGTGTATGTGTGTGTGTGTGTGTGTGTGTGAGTGTGCGTGTGTGTGAGTGTGCGTGAGTGTGCGTGCGCGTGTGTGTGTGCGCGTGTGTGTGTGTGAGCGCGCGCGCGTGCGTGCGTGCGTGTGCTGTATGCTTGCGTTTGTTTGGTTGTTTGGTTGTTTGGTTGTGTGTGTGTGTGTGTGTGTGTGTGTGTGTGTGTGTGTGTGTGTGTGTGTGTGTGTGTGTGTGTGTGTGTGTGTGTGATATGGAATAATGAATTAACACCAACAAAACTCGTTTGCTTTCATGTTTCAAGAGGTGAACGGCAGGAGGACTTGAGAGTTTCAATGGCTTACCGTAGGCTACGACGTCAGGACAAAGAAATGAAGCGTTATCTCAACGTTGCGGATGCGAACAGAGAAATGACAGAATCAAGACAATCCTACGGAGGTTTACTGGGAAGTGAACAAGAAACATTCCTGCCTTTGGTCATCATGTCTCGAGTGTGAAATTTAGAACGCTGTACAAATAAAATAAAACAGTGAGCAACTGAAAACAAAGCGTACGTTTCTGTAATGTTTCGGTAATGAGTCGTTGCTGTTTGGAAGCTTTACATTTGTTTTGTTTTTAATATATATTACTGTATTGTTGTTGTGCCCGCTATAACTGCGTTGATGACGATATTCTGTCAAAACCACTGCCTTTACTTGCCAGATAAGTTACACGACAAATGTGATTAGCATTTCAATTGCATTTTACTGATGAATTTGATAATTACGCATATGCATATTGCTAATGTACAGCTTGACAGCATTGCCCTTTGCTTTATTTGCGCACGTCTTGCCGCCAGCATGGGTTGAAAAGTCCATTGATGTGCTGTGTTTTGTTATTGTTATTACATTCACAGTAAAAAATGACAAAACAAAGCATATTTATAGACTTCTAACAACCATCTATGGGCTAACAAGACTGTGCAGATCGAGTACATGAATAGAGCCGTCATTCTATCCGAATCAGTGGTATTGGTATATTTCCTGCAACTTATTGGCATTTTGCTGGCAATGGTAAAGACAGAAATATGGCATTTTGCCGGGCCACAACTGGCCCGGTAATTTCAGCAGGTAAAGGGCCATTAACGGAAAATATATGGAAACAAGTTTTTTTTATATGGAACTAAAAACCTGCAAAAAATGCTGGCAAAATGCTGGCGAAATGCTGGCAAAATGCTGGGTTTTTGATGGCAAGCCATCAATAAGCCATCAAATAAATGATGGGTTTTTGCTGGCAAAATTCTGGCAAAATGATGGCAAGCCATCAAAAAGCCATCAAATAAATGATGGGTTTTTGCTGGCAAAATTCTGGCAAGATGATGGCAAAATGATGGCAAGCCATCAAAAAGCCATCAAATAAATGATGGGTTTTTGCTGGAAAATTGCTGGCAAATTGCTGGCAAAATGATGGCAAGCCATCAAAAAGCCAGCAAATAAATGATGGGTTTTTGCTGGCAAAGTGCTGGCTTGCCAGTGATGGCCCATCAATTTGCCAATGTGCATACGGGTAATATGCCAGCATTGGGCCATAAGTGGGCCTTTGATGGCAGTAGTTCTGGCAACTGGCATTGCCATCAAAACGCCAGCAATGGCCCAGTTCTGGCATGTTTATTGGGTACTTAAAAATTAATTAATGACTTTGGTCATTAAAAAACTGAAAATTGTAAAAAAAAATGTTGTTATATAAAACGATTCAAATTTACGTTCATCTTATTCTCCATCATTTGCTGATTCCAAAACCATATAAATATGTTATATTTGGATTAAAAACAAGCTCTGAAAATTAAATATATAAAAATTATTATCAAAATTAAATTTTCGAAATCAATTTAAAAACACTTTCATCTTATTCCTTGTCGGTTCCTGATTCCAAAAACATATAGATATGATATGTTTGGATTAAAAACACGCCCAGAAAGTTAAAACGAAGAGAGGTACAGAAAAGCGTGCTATGCAGCACAGCGAAACCACTACAGCGCTGAACAGGCTCGTCAGTTTCACTCCGTTTTGCACAAGCGGCAGACTACGGTCATTGTGAAAAAATGCAGTGCGTTCAGTTTCATTCTGTGAGTTCGACTGAGCTTGACTAAATGTTGTATTTTCGCCTTACGCGACTTGTTTAGAGTTCTTTTGGTTAAGATCCATAGAATTATTGAGAGATGCAAGCCTTCCTTTTTTATAAAGAAGGCTCTCATACTCTTGTTTTGTTTGTGCTCACTTCCCCGTGAAGGGGCAGCGAATTATATGCTTTTTCGGGTCTCGCGCAAGATATTGAGTATTTTGAACATATTCGTCTTGCATGGCTCCTTTTGGAGTGCCAGACCAGAATCTCAGGTTCTTTCCTTTTAAACGGATAGAAGCAAATTATTGCAACACAGCGCTGACTAGATGGGCTTCCACACTCATTGAACAAGCTTATGAGTGTGGCAGTCAAATGGGGGGGGGGGGGGGGGAGCGTTCAGTCCTTCCTCTGCGTTCTCCTAGAACTCATGGAGCCAGAGCTTGGGCCGCTTATTTGGCGGTTCTGTGACCAGGCAAAATCTCGAACGGCCTCAGAGCGGTGTTTTGGACGTTTTTGAGACGTCTTTCTTAAACTACTTTCTGCGGGTCTCTCTAGTACCCGCCGGGATGGTAGTAGTTGCTTACCAGTCATGGTAGTAGTTGCTTACCAGTCATGGTAGTAGTTGCTTACCAGTCATGGTAGTAGTTGCTTACCAGTCATGGTAGTAGCTGCTTACCAGTCATGGTAGTAGTTGCTTACCAGTCATGGTAGTAGCTGCTTACCAGTCATGGTAGTAGTTGCTTACCAGTCATGGTAGTAGTTGCTTACCAGTCATGGTAGTAGTTGCTTACCAGTCATGATTGAAGCAGGCCGGATTCTTACCAGAAATAAGTGAGTTTCCCGCCACCTTTTGTAGCAATCTACTATATACATGTATGTGAGTTGGAGTAAGAATATGTCATTTAATCGACAATTTCAATAATAAATTTTCATCAAACTTACCTAACTCACATAGTAAATTCCCTCCCAACCTACCCCGCAATCGTTATTAATTGTTGAAGGTGGTGTTTCACTGGGAATGACTATACCGGCGGTATGTACCGCGCATGTGCGGGCTGCCGGTGAGGGGAGGTAACTACCAGGGCCTTGGCTTCAAGGTTTTGTTTTGTTTTGGGAGTTACCTCCCCCCGTTACCAGGGTCTGTACTTCAATGTCTAAGCATCAAACGGAAGTGTGTGTGTGTCCATGCGCTTGTGTGTGTGTGTGTGTGTGTGTGTGTGTGTGTGTGTGTGTGTGTGTGTGTGTGTGTGTGTGTGTGTGTGTGTGTGTGTGTGTGTGTGTGTGTGTGTGCGTGCGTGCAAGTCATAAGTGGATTCGCATAAACAAAAAACGCCTTCTTTTTAAGTACTTGGATTACTTATTTGAATTTGCAGCTCACACCACACAGACCCCTGGGAGCCAAAAAATACTCACCACCACTCGCTATGTTCCTCATAGGCTTCGGCCCCAAAAATCCTCTTGATCCGTGTGTATTTTGGCCGCAGGTCTGTGGACACACGATACGTCACATTGCACCATTAAATACGTCCAATTGCACCATTAAATACGTCCCATTGTACCATTAAATACGCCACATTGCACCATTAAATACGTTTCGTTGCACCATTTAATATGTCACATTGCACCATTGAATACGTCACATTGCACCAATAAATACGTCCCATTGCACCATTTAATATGTCACATTGCACCATTAAATACGTCGCATTGTACAATTGAATACATCACATTGTACCATTAAATACGTCCCATAGCACCATTGAATACGTCACATTGCACAATTAAATACGTACCATTGCACCATTGAATACATCACATTGCAACATTGCACCATTGAATACGTCACATTGCACCATTTAATATGTCACACTGCATCATTGAATACGTCACATTGCACCATTTAAAATGTCATATTGCTTCATTGAACATTGCACCATTGAATACGTTACGTTAATTAGTAGTAGTATTAGTAGTTGTAGTAGTAGTAGTAGTAGTAGTAGTAGTAGTAGTAGTAGTAGTAGTAGTGTGGAAAGTTGTGTTCATAAGCCTCGCGGCTTTTTAAGCGTCTCATCTTATTTCAAATTCGTTGTCGGTCGATCAAATTTAACACTTTCTACCCCACCTATGTTGACCAAGTGTTTTTTAGCCGAGACCAGCTGTGCTGCAGCAGGTCACTCAGAATTGTAGTACATGTAACTGTGTGGAAACTGTGTATCAACACGCTGGAATACAGGCGTTAAAGATCAACGTTACAGGAAGCGACTGAAGTGACTGTGTGTACGGATATATCCGTACCAGGTCAGATAGAGTCATAAGAGTGGGTACGAATATATCCGTACCTGGGAGATAAGTTAACATGCTCAAACTCGCTTCCTCGATATCAATCATCATAAAATAAAGTGACTGAATGATAAGTTTTTCTTTGTCTAGCAGATTCTTGAAGGTGTTGGTGTTTTGTGAGCTTTTAACAACATCAGAAAATGTGTTCGAAAACTCTTTTCATTTCATCAGTCACCTTCATTAACAGCTATTGTTTTCAGCGTGGCAATAGGGTCCGATATTTAGACGAGACAAGTATAATGCGGACGAGTTGTTACGCTGAAAACACAATAGCGTTTATATAGCTATTCTGACATTATTATTCTCTGTTAAAACCATGTTTTTGTCAGCAACAGCTACCAGAATGGTCCATGTCGTTGATTGCAGACGACGGTTATAGTGCGCATATCCCTTCGCGCATATATCCACGGAAATCACCGAACATTGAAAAACCCACGGATATGCAAAGGGAGAAGACTCGAGATAACCGGCTGTTTAGCATTACGTCAATATGCTAGGAATCATTTGACGTCATGACGTATCATGCTTGCCTACGTATATATACATTCTATGTTCGAAAGTCTGACTTCTGTTGGAGAGACCAGTAACTTTAATTTTATTTGAACATTGCACGACGTTCTATATGACAGGAGAGTTTGCTGATTTTGTGTTTTTCTTTGGAAAGATCGTCTGCTAGAATCAGATAGGTCGCTTCAGATTGCAGCTTCTTGAACTTTGCAAGGTTTGTTGCCTGTTACAGAACTGGATTTTACACGTAATGTATGTCATGTACAGTAAGCAACAACACACACACACACAAAGCAAATGGCATCGTCTGTCGACTAGTCACAGAAACAAACCTGGCGAGGTACATGCGTGTACTTTATACACGTGGAAGAAACCGGAACCATGCGTCTTTATTATTGCCGATATCAAAAAACAAGAAATGTAGGTTGTTGGAACGTTTGTGATTGACATAACAATACGTTCACAGATATTTCGACCCAACGGTCTTTTAAGTGAACAGACAAACACATATTCACACACAACTTATCTTGATAGTTCTATCAGTTTACGTCCGCTCGTCTGGAAGCCGAGCGAATGAATAGAACTATCACGATACGTTTTGTGTAAATATTTGTTTGTCTGTCAGTGTAGTTTTATGCTTTGACTGTTTGTCTGTCGGGGTAGTGTTATGCTTTGTCTGTTTGTCTGTCGGGGTAGTGTTATGCTTTGTCTGTTTGTCTGTCGGGGTAGTGTTATGCTTTGTCTGTTTGTCTGTCGGGGTAGTTTTATGCTTTGTCTGTTTGTCTGTCGGGGTAGTGTTATGCTTTGACTGTTTGTCTGTCGGGGTAGTGTTATGCTTTGTCTGTCTGCATGTTTGTCTGTCTGTGTGTTTGCACTTATACTCACGCATATCTCCGGTGCGTTTATTCAGCTTTTCCAATGATGTGTGTTGCCTGGTAGTATGGTACACACGGTCTTCGGAAAAAATCAGATTCCTCCCTGGAATCAAAAAGGAGATAATACCTTTCAGCAGCCTTTCAGCATTTATTAAGACAATAATTGCGCGAGGTCAATGGGTCACTTTTCTCACCTACGCTTTTCTGTGGCAATAGAGAGTTATAGCAGGACGGTGGTCGTCGTGTCGATGAAATAACCAATCAGCGTCGTCGTTTCGATGAAAGAGCTGCACGGGGAGGTTGGTCTTTAAGCATATTAACTGGTCAAGTTTCCTGGTATTCCCGTTAGCATAGCTTTCCGGGCGCCTGCTGTGGCACAGCAAAGGGATTCTAGTTCAAAATACCCTACAGTCACTAGTCGACAGTGTGATAGCTCTTTAAATAGCTTAGATCAGAAGTCTATCATCTGGAAGTATTTATCTACTATTACCAGCAGTCGACACGCGGTGATACATAATTATGCCCTTTGACTTTTCCTCGGGGATATCCCGTCCTAAAAATAGAATACGAGATTTTGGGAAAGCTGTTCAAGGGCACTCACGCACATGCGATATTCAATTTTTAAAACACGAATCAAAACCTTTGGGATAAATCAAAAAAGAATAAAATACAAGAATATAGAGTTTAGAAAAGAAGGGAAAAAAGGTTAAAAAAATCATGTTTTACAAAAGTCTTTGGGGACCCGAAACCGCCGGCATTGGAGGCAAACGTCATTCCACCCCGCCACAAGGCCGCTTACGCGTGAACATTAAAACTTGAACTGCCAAAATAACTGCCACGTACCCGGGTCAGTTTTCAAATCGAGCATTTGTTGACCGATCCCGCTAGAAGTAATCAATATAAATGCAACTTTTTTAAAATTTATTATTATTTCGATTCATTTCATAATCCCTCTCCCCCCTCCCCCACTCAAAATGTAAACACTAGGGACTTCCAGAGTCGCCTTCGTCAAAACTTCGGTTGTGCCGATCTACGTGAATTTGCTTCTGTAAAATGTTCATTTTGGAGGCCCAGTGCAAAAACACAGACACCCACACAAAAGGTATACAAACGCAGCTTAATTCAGATCTAGATCTAGACTCCAAGCTTGACACATCCTGTCATATTTTCCTTTCCTTGGTTGCTACTTCGTAACTCCCAATCATGTGTTCCCAAGGCGATTAATGATGCCGTTGTTGTCAGCAACATGATTTCCCCCACGTTCCCCTCATGTTCTCGCGATGGAGGCTCGAACATATATGGAACAACACGATTGTGGTTTACCACGTTTTGTGCGCCACGACTGTCGTCCATAATGCTCTCTTCCTAAGCCTACGTCACAGGCACTTGCAGGCGCGTCGGGAGTTCTCGGGTTTTCTCAGCAAAGTCCGGATGAGCAAATTTAGTACGCATGCCAGTTGGCGAACGGCTGAGCGCAGAGCGGTTAAAGTGCAGAAAACTGACATAACTGGAACCCCTCTACACAAAAAAAAAACTGTACTTGGAGGGTTTAAACACACTTTAAGCACCGCATCGCATTGTTGTAACACAAAGACACAATTAAAAGCATAATCGTACAGTCACAAGTTGCACTGTGGCTTTGGAAGTGGATCGACAGACAGAAAGACGGAGCCAAGGAAGTGCAGCTAATGTTTCTTACCTGCGATCGAAATCAGGAGAAGAACGAGAAAGAGACAGCGTGCATACATCATCCCACTTCAACTTGTTGTCTCGGGTTAAAGGCTGGAAAACAACATACATCATCCCACTTCAACTTGTTGTCTCGGGTTAAAGGCTGGAAAACAACAGACATCATCCCACTTCAACTTTTTGTCTCGGGTTAAAGGCTGGAAAACAACAGACATCATCCCACTTCAACTTGTTGTCTCGGGTTAAAGGCTGGAAAACAACAGACATCATCCCACTTCAACTTTTTGTCTCGGGTTAAAGGCTGGAAAACAACAGACATCATCCCACTTCAACTTTTTGTCTCGGGTTAAAGGCTGGAAAACAACAGACATCATCCCACTTCAACTTTTTGTCTCGGGTTAAAGGCTGGAAAACAACAGACATCATCCCACTTCAACTTTTTGTCTCGGGTTAAAGGCTGGAAAACAACAGACATCATCCCACTTCAACTTGTTGTCTCGGGTTAAAGGCTGGAAAACAACAGACATCATCCCACTTCAACTTTTTGTCTCGGGTTAAAGGCTGGAAAACAACATACATCATCCCACTTCAACTTTTTGTCTCGGGTTAAAGGCTGGAAAACAACAGACATCATCCCACTTCAACTTTTTGTCTCGGGGTAAAAGCCGGAAAACAACAGACATCATCCCACTTCAACTTTTTGTCTCGGGTTAAAGGCTGGAAAACAACAGACATCATCCCACTTCAACTTTTTGTCTCGGGTTAAAGGCTGGAAAACAACAGACATCATCCCACTTCAACTTTTTGTCTCGGGTTAAAGGCTGGAAAACAACAGACATCATCCCACTTCAACTTTTTGTCTCGGGTTAAAGGCTGGAAAACAACAGACATCATCCCACTTCAACTTTTTGTCTCGGGTTAAAGGCTGGAAAACAACAGACATCATCCCACTTCAACTTTTTGTCTCGGGTTAAAGGCTGGAAAACAACAGACATCATCCCACTTCAACTTTTTGTCTCGGGTTAAAGGCTGGAAAACAACAGACATCATCCCACTTCAACTTTTTGTCTCGGGTTAAAAGCTGGAAAACAACAGACATCATCCCACTTCAACTTTTTGTCTCGGGTTAAAGGCTGGAAAACAACAGACATCATCCCACTTCAACTTTTTGTCTCGGGTTAAAGGCTGGAAAACAACAGACATCATCCCACTTCAACTTTTTGTCTCGGGTTAAAGGCTGGAAAACAACAGACATCATCCCACTTCAACTTTTTGTCTCGGGTTAAAGGCTGGAAAACAACAGACATCATCCCACTTCAACTTTTTGTCTCGGGTTAAAGGCTGGAAAACAACAGACATCATCCCACTTCAACTTTTTGTCTCGGGTTAAAGGCTGGAAAACAACAGACATCATCCCACTTCAACTTGTTGTCTCGGGTTAAAGGCTGGAAAACAACAGACATCATCCCACTTCAACTTTTTGTCTCGGGTTAAAGGCTGGAAAACAACAGACATCATCCCACTTCAACTTTTTGTCTCGGGTTAAAAGCTGGAAAACAACATACATCATCCCACTTCAACTTTTTGTCTCGGGTTAAAGGCTGGAAAACAACAGACATCATCCCACTTCAACTTTTTGTCTCGGGTTAAAGGCTGGAAAACAACAGACATCATCCCACTTCAACTTGTTGTCTCGGGTTAAAGGCTGGAAAACAACAGACATCATCCCACTTCAACTTTTTGTCTCGGGTTAAAGGCTGGAAAACAACATACATCATCCCACTTCAACTTTTTGTCTCGGGTTAAAGGCTGGAAAACAA
This sequence comes from Littorina saxatilis, assembly GCF_037325665.1. NCBI lineage: Eukaryota > Metazoa > Mollusca > Gastropoda > Littorinimorpha > Littorinidae > Littorina > Littorina saxatilis. Next base: position 48,267,158 of record NC_090260.1, read on the forward strand.
CAGACATCATCCCACTTCAACTTTTTGTCTCGGGTTAAAGGCTGGAAAACAACAGACATCATCCCACTTCAACTTTTTGTCTCGGGTTAAAGGCTGGAAAACAACAGACATCATCCCACTTCAACTTTTTGTCTCGGGTTAAAGGCTGGAAAACAACAGACATCATCCCACTTCAACTTTTTGTCTCGGGTTAAAGGCTGGAAAACAACAGACATCATCCCACTTCAACTTTTTGTCTCGGGTTAAAGGCTGGAAAACAACAGACATCATCCCACTTCAACTTTTTGTCTCGGGTTAAAGGCTGGAAAACAACAGACATCATCCCACTTCAACTTGTTGTCTCGGGTTAAAGGCTGGAAAACAACAGACATCATCCCACTTCAACTTGTTGTCTCGGGTTAAAAGCTGGAAAACAACAGACATCATCCCACTTCAACTTGTTGTCTCGGGTTAAAAGCTGGAAAACAACAGACATCATCCCACTTCAACTTTTTGTCTCGGGTTAAAGGCTGGAAAACAACAGACATCATCCCACTTCAACTTGTTGTCTCGGGTTAAAGGCTGGAAAACAACAGACATCATCCCACTTCAACTTTTTGTCTCGGGTTAAAGGCTGGAAAACAACAGACATCATCCCACTTCAACTTTTTGTCTCGGGTTAAAGGCTGGAAAACAACAGACATCATCCCACTTCAACTTGTTGTCTCGGGTTAAAAGCTGGAAAACAACAGACATCATCCCACTTCAACTTTTTGTCTCGGGTTAAAAGCTGGAAAACAACAGAAAAAATGAGATCACGTAAATCTATGTCAAAACATTTTGTTCGTGTGATTTAGATCACAAGAAAAAGATTAGTCTTACAATTGTAATACCTACCAAACAGTAAGAAAACCTTCCGTTGGCTGTAGCGATTGACTTCTCGTTGGCAGTAGTGGTTGACTTCTCGTTGGCTGTAGTGGTTGACTACTCGTTGGCTGTAGTGGTTGACTTCTCGTTGGCTGTAGGGGTTGACTACTCGTTGGCTGTAGTGGTTGACTTCTCGTTGGCTGTAGTGGTTGACTTCTTTTCTGAAGACGTGACTGGGCGAGCTCTCTCTTATATATATATCTGCCACAAAGGCTCATGACTTCTGGCGTTATCCAAGTGGGAGGATTTTGTTTTAAGCCTAATGACTGGTGCGTGTGTGGTTGTTTACATTCTTCCTACAGGGAGGAGATCCCATTTAACGACAATTTTACCGAGGGGATTAACGCATCGTCATCTATAAGCTTATGGGAGAGATTAAGACATTGTCATATATACGTTTATTGAAGGGATTAACGCACTCTCATTACAAAGGGAATGCCCTCCGTCACCTGAGGTCGGTTTAGCATTGAAATCAGTAAGTGCACGACATAGATTAATTTGTGCTTTCTTTAATCCTTTTGACTTAATGGCGAACCTGCTTGGATTAGACACGCGCGTTCATTTAAACATGATTTTATTCAAATAACTTGGGGTGGCATGTAAAACAAACAAAAACCTTAGGAATATACAACAAGCTTTGCTTATGTTCAGTACATATGATTATGTATTTAATATACACAGAAAGCGTCTGCCGGTAGTGTCAAGGTCAAAATAATGCCAATACCCTAACACAAGTCATATAAAAATAAAGAATGTATAACTAATAATCAAAAGAAAGCAAACACACACACACACAAAGACTATACTGCATACAGACTACTGCTTGTCTCATCTTGGTAAATGGAGTCAGATTTCGTGCAGACCTACAGGTTGACCACCCCAACCCTCCCAACACACCCCCCCCCCCCCCAAAAAAAAAAGAAGAAAAAAAAAAAAAAAAAAAGGTAATCATAATAATAATAACAATTTAAGTTATTGAGGCATCACAGTGCGCGCTAAGAGATTTATAGATCAAATCGTTACAATGAACTATTGAACCAAGAGCACTAATAAGCATTTTTGAGATTTGCTCTATACATCTCTTAGTGCACCGTGATAGTTTCAATAACGATATTGTTAGTAACGCAAGAGATAAAAACATGACTCACAATGCACATTTTGCTGTGCGCATTTGGACAGGCATAACTGCGTGGTCAGGTCGTGTTGGATCTACTTTTGTGTGTGCCGTCTCAAGTTGGCCGTGCTTTCAGTCACACACAAACTCTTGTTATAATTTCTGCTGGTAAGTTCCAGTATAGTGTTAATCTAAAAAGTGAAGTTCTTTCATAGAGACCTCATTCTATCTCGAAGAAAGGACTGTGTACTTAGTTGTTTTCGATTCGAAACCTTCGCGCTTCGATTGACTGTGCAGAGTGACGCCCCCTGATTTGACTGCCAGACCTGCTCGAGGACCCGGTTAGCTCATTTTCAAAATACATTTGGTATGTTACTCGTGTTGTATCTACACTCATCTGGGTGTCTGGTACTGAATGTGGACGGTAAGAGTGCTCGGCGCCCTACACGTATTATATCCCCGTACATTTTGTCCTTCACATTTTGCCGAACATGTCAATTTGCTGAGCAATTGAAAGCGGGTGTTATGTCGTCTGCTAGGACAATCAAACCAGTCGAATGCAAATACCCCGTGCAGTGAAATTGACAGGCCTGTTACACGTTCGTTTCCAAAAGTAAATTTCTCGTGTTGCATCAGCACGCAAGAGGGTGGCTGGTACTAAGTCTATTTCATGGTAAGAACGTTCTGAACCCTACACGTTTTTGATTTCGATAGTTGTTGCCTTGAAATAATGATAACAAACAATAATAGTTGTACAATGTTAAACCCTAAAGACATGAGGTTCGTGAACCTATCAAAGTATAGGTTGTTGATGCCTAATGTCCTCTCGAATTATTAGGCTATCTGGGGCCGTCATCGTTGTACATAAAAGTTAAACCCAAATACATAAGGTTTGTGAACTTACGAAAGTACAGGTTGCTGGTTTGCTATATCCCCTCAACCTATTAGGCTTAACCGGACCGTATGGAAATACAGACGATTATTTGTTTTAATCCAATATTATTCTTTATTTCACACGTCAACACACACACGCAAAGCCTATGCTGCATAAGGACTACTGCGTCTCTCGTTTTAGTAAATGGAGTCAGATCTTAGCTTCTAATCCTATAGACTTACAAGGTGACCCCCCCCCCCCCAAAAAAAAAAAAAAAAAAGATAGTTACCCCAATTCTGTTAACCGAATAATTTTTAATTTGATGAGCCTATTGACTTTAGTTAATGCGTCCACAAAGTGCCACGTTTGCATGTCAAATGGTCAGACGTTTTTGCTCTTTCAAACAAATCCAAATTTGGGGATTGCCTCAATAAAAGGATGTGTGCAATTGAACCGTAGCCACATCCATCCGACTTTAAAGCATCTAGGCATCCTTTTGGGCTTTCTCAAAGGACTCAAATGCAAGCAGCATCAGTAAAATAAATCCGTGACGTGAATACAGCAATAAAAGGCAGGATCAGGGTCAGGCTGTTTTAACTAACGAACGAATGAACAAACGCACGAACTAACTAACTTCCCAACTAACTAACTAACTAACTGACTAAACTCAAACCTTTCTGAGCGACCCCTATTTCAACCGGCACGGTTGGCCTAGTGGTAAGGCGTCCGCCCTGTGATCGGGAGGTCGTGGGTTCGAACCCCGGCCGGGTCATACCTAAGACTTTAAAATTGGCAATCTAGTGGCTGCTCCGCCTGGCGTCTGGCATTATGGGGTTAGTGCTAGGACTGGTAGGTCTGGTGTAAGAATAATGTGACTGGGTGAGACATGGAGCCTGTGCTGCGAATTCTGTCTTGTGTGTGGCGCACGTTATATGTCAAAGCAGCACCGCCCTGATATGGCCCTTCGTGGTCGGCTGGGCGTTAAGCAAACAATCAAACAAACAAACCCCTATTTCAACTAACGAACTCGTCAGCATTTCTTCTCATGAGAAGGATCTAATTTCTGCCGTTATCCAAGTGGGAGGATTTTGTTTTCATCCTGATGACTGCCGTTATCCAAGTGGGAGGATTTTGTTTTCATCCTGATGACTGCCGTTATCCAAGTGGGAGGATTTTGTTTTCATCCTGATGACTGCCGTTATCCAAGTGGGAGGATTTTGTTTTCATCCTGATGACTGCCGTTATCCAAGTGGGAGGATTTTGTTTTCATCCTGATGACTGCCGTTATCCAAGTGGGAGGATTTTGTTTTCATCCTGATGACTGCCGTTATCCAAGTGGGAGGATTTTGTTTTCATCCTGATGACTGCCGTTATCCAAGTGGGAGGATTTTGTTTTCATCCTGATGACTGCCGTTATCCAAGTGGGAGGATTTTGTTTTCATCCTGATGACTGCCGTTATCCAAGTGGGAGGATTTTGTTTTAATCCTGATGACTGGTGCATATGTAGTTGATTACATGCTTCCAACACGGAGGAGATCATAGCTAACGAAAAGTTTGACTGACGGGCCTAATGCACCATCATCTTTAAGCTTATGGAAGGGATTAACGCATACGTTTCTTGATGAGATTAACGCACTGTCCTATATAATATATTATGTTGAATAAAGGGATTGACGCACCGTCGTATATATTTTGATCGAAGGTATTAACGCATTATCATATATATACGATAAATTGAAGGGATAAACGCACCTTCATATATATGTTGATTGAAGGGATTAACACCTTGTCATATATAAGATTATTGAAGGGATTAACGCACCGTCATATATATACATATGTTTATTAAAGGGATTAACGCGCTTTCTTTAAAAAGTGTATGCCCTGCACCGCTTGAGTTTGATTTAACAATAATATCAATCATTGCACGACATGGATTAATTTGTGTTTTCTTTAATCCTTTTGACTTGATGGTGAACCGGCTTGGATTAGACACGCGTGTTGGGTTTACACATAATTTTATTCAGATAACATGGGGTGGGGGGCATTCATTAGACAAACTTGGGACCACACAACAAGCTATGCTTATACTAAGTGCATGTGATTATGATTTTACATCTACACAGAAAGCGTCTGATGCAGAAACATACAAGGTGAAAAAAAAAAAAGCAAATTCCCCTTACAGACGTCAAATTGAAATACAAAAATGTAACTAATGATCTAAAGCAAACACAAACATGCAAAGACTATAATGCATAAGGTCTAGGTAAATGGAGTCAGATTTTAAATACACACACACACACACACACACACACACACACACACACACACACACACACACACACACCGTGACACACAAACACACACACATACACAAACACACACACACACACACAAACACACACACACACGCGCACACACACACACACACACATACACAGACAAACACACACACATTGCGACGATCTGCTCACACAACTGTTTCTATTTGTGAAACTCACCACGCTTGCTTCTAGCCGGAGGAGATCGGGCGCGTATTGCAATCGAAGAAGGTGCTTTGGAAATTCCTTGAATGCAAAACATTGAAAACTGCCAACCATTAGACGTTTTCTGCAAATAAACCCACATCTGCAGAACCACCGCGGGCCGGATTTAATTGACAATCTGTCATTATCACGAGTGACGTCAAGCTGTTTTGACGTAACACACAGCATTGTCTCGGGAAAAGTCTTAGTTTTTAAACCACGCATAACTAAAGACGAATGCCAACCAAAAAAAACGGCAATGGCCCATAAATGGCAAACCAGAACCTGGCCATCAATGGCAAGCCAATATTGGGCCATTTCTGGTATTTCATTGGCCATAATTATTAACTTCTAGCATGCCACAACTGGGCCAATTAGGGCATGACATTTATGGCCCGGTGTAACACGAGAAAATTACTCCCACGAGATTTTTACTCCGGAGTAAAAATTTCGTACGAAAATGTTACTCCCTT